>NW_024869632.1:0-9080 GCF_013358625.1 Macadamia integrifolia
ATGAATTTATGAAATCCTAAATTGAATTAATTAAAATGATTAATCCTAATCCCTAGTAATTTGTGAAATAAATTATTGTAATCCTACTTAATCTAATTTGGTAAAAAGATTTTTAAATTAAATGGGGCCTAATTAAATTAGAAAAGTTAAATGGGCTAATTACATTAAATGAATGCATTTTTTCTAATCTACCTAATCTAGTATAGGAGGATTAAACTAAACCTAAGGTTTAATTAAATTAATTATGAAACCTAATTGGACTAATTATGTCTACTTTAAGCTAATCCTAAGATGAGTTAAACATTTGTCAAAACCCTAGTTAATCTAATGAGAAGAGAATCTTTTAACTAATTAATCTAGTTAATTATCCTACATTAAATAACTAATTAGTTGATTGATTAAAATAAACAAACCACTAGAGGGAAAAAGGTTGGTAACTACACAAGTTTAATAAATTGAATTGAATGAATAAATCAAATGCAATGATTTAAAAAAAAAAAACTAAATTAACGAACCACAATTAACTAAACAACAGTTGAAATGGCTAATTACATTAACTAAGCTTACTTTAATCAATCTAAATTAGTACTACACTAATGCAAATGAATGTTGGAGTACAAAAGATAGATAGTAGGAAAACCCAAATCCCCAACACGCACCTAGTGCTACGAGTCGGTTTGAGGGGCCAGCCACGTCCGTCCTAAATTGAACACGCCCTAAACTACGTTCCATACATTATTTAGAGGGAAATAAAATGAAATCATTTGATTTTTAATTTTAAGATCAGGGGAATCACAAACCTAAGTTTTAGGACTAGATACATTACAGACCTGAAATCAAACCAAAATGGCTGAAAGAAAAATAAAATATAAAAAGGGAGGGAAAGATTCCACATAGAAACGAAATGATAAGTTGGGCATTACAAATATGGACTATCTAATAGCAGATTAAAGAAATAACCACAGAAGAAAAGTAAACAAGAAAACAAAATAAGAAGGAGAAGAAGAAAAAGTGAGTTGTAGGTTCGGTTACAACAGGCTTTGGAGGAAGGCAGATGAGAAGAGAAGAGGAAGAAGAGAGAAGAAAGAGGGAGGTTCGGTTGCTACTGCAGGAGAAAAAAGAAGAGAAGAGAAGAAGAAAAGAGGGGGGTTCGGCTGCTGCCCGTTACAGCAGCAGGAAAGGAAAAAAGAAAAAAAAAAGAAGAAGAAGAAGAAGAAGGAGGAGGAGGATTAGGTGCGGCTGCGGTTCGGTTGCTGCCGGTTAGGGGTTGCAGCAGCAGGGAAGGAAAAGAGAAGAAGAGAAGAAGAAGGAGATGGAGGAGGAGGAAGTGCGGCTCGGTTGCTGCTGGTTAGGGGTTGCAGCAGCAAGGAAGAAGAAGAGGAAGGTGCGGCTGCAGCAGCAGGGAAGAAGAAGGGAGAGAGAAAGGTGCGGCTGCAGTTCGGTTGCAGCAGCAGGGAAGAAGAAGAGGAAGGAAGAGTTAGTGCGGCTCGGTCTCTGCTGGTTAGGGGTTGCAGCAGCAGGGAAGAAGAAGAGGAGGGTGCAACTGCAGTTCGGCTGCAGCAGCAGGGAAGAAGAAGGGAGAGAGAAAGGTGCGGCTGCAGTTCGGTTGCAGCAGCAGGGAAGAAGAAGAGGAAGGAAGAGTTAGTGCGGCTCGGTTTCTGCTAGTTAGGGGTTGCAGCAGCAGGGAAGAAGAAGAGGAAGGAAGAGTTAGCGCGGCTCGGTTTCTGCTGGTTAGGGGTTGCAGCAGCAGGGAAGAAGAAGAGGAAGGTGCGGTTGCAGTTCAGTTGCAGCAGCAGGGAAGGAGAAGAGAAAGAGAAAAAGAAGAAAAAGAAGAATTAGGTTACATATAAGATTCTGATCTAAGGTTCCAGATTAAAAGAACAAAAGCAATTTAAAAAAAACTAAACCAAATCAAAGGTAAACATGCTAAAAAATAATTTAAACCTAAATACCCTTAATTGGACCGGAATAAATTAATTCACATCCAATTAAACTGTATTGAACCAAATTGATACTAATTAAGCATACTTAACCTAAAGAAATCATGAATTAATTTATTACATTGGATAAGCTAGCTCTAAACTACAATTAGGAGAAGAAAAATACCTTCAACCGGCTTTAATCAAGGAACAAAGGGAGATAACCCTTGTGCTTTGAGCCCCCGAATCGAACCGAACCGGATGAAATCTCCCGGCTCAATGAAAGATTAATGTATTAAACTTTTAAACTTGGAGAATGTTTGATTTTAGAAGGAAGAAGTTAGCCAAAAACCTTAATGGGGTCATCCTCTCTCCCAAATTCTCCCTCTTCTTTCCTCCCTGCTGCTGCAACCCCTAACCAGCAGCAACCGAGCCGCACTTCCTCCTCCTCCATCTCCTTCTTCTTCTCTTCTTCTCTTTTCCTTCCCTGCTGCTGCAACCCCTAACCGGCAGCAACCAAACCGCAGCCGCACCTAATCCTCCTCCTTCTTCTTCTTCTTCTTCTTTTTTTTTCTTTTTTCCTTTCCTGCTGCTGTAACGGGCAGCAGCCGAACCCCCCTCTTTTCTTCTTCTCTTCTCTTCTTTTTTCTCCTGCAGCAGCAACCGAACCTCCCTCTTTCTTCTTTCTTCTTCCTCTTCTCTTCTCATCTGCCTTCCTCCAAAGCCTGTTGTAACTGAACCTACAACTCACTTTTTCTTCTTCTCCTTCTTATTTTGTTTTCTTGTTTACTTTTCTTCTGTGGTTATTTCTTTAATCTGCTATTAGATAGTCCATATTTGTAATGCCCAACTTATCATTTCATTTCTATGTGGAATCTTTCCCTCCCTTTTTATATTTTATTTTTCTTTCAGCCATTTTGGTTTGATTTCAGGTCTGTAATGTATCTAGTCCTAAAACTTAGGCTTGTGATTCCCCTGATCTTAAAATTAAAAATCAAATGATTTCATTTTATTTCCCTCTAAATAATGTATGGAACGTAGTTTAGGGCGTGTTCAATTTAGGACGGGCGTGGCTGGCCCCTCAAACCGGCTCGTAGCACTAGGTGCGTGTTGGGGATTTGGGTATTCCTACCATCTATCTTTTGTACTCCAACATTCATTTGCATTAGTGTAGTACTAATTTAGATTGATTAAAGTAAGCTTAGTTAATGTAATTAGCCATTTCAACTGTTGTTTAGTTAATTGTGGTTCGTTAATTTAGTTTTTTTTTTAAATCATTGCATTTGATTTCTTCATTCAATTCAATTTATTAAACTTGTGTAGTTACCAACCTTTTTCCCTCTAGTGGTTTGTTTATTTTAATCAATCAACTAATTAGTTATTTAATGTAGGATAATTAACTAGATTAATTAGTTAAAAGATTCTCTTCTCATTAGATTAACTAGGGTTTTGACAAATGTTTAACTCATCTTAGAATTAGCTTAAAGTAGACATAATTAGTCCAATTAGGTTTCATAATTAATTTAATTAAACCTTAGGTTTAGTTTAATCCTCCTATACTAGATTAGGTAGATTAGAAAAAATGCCTTCATTTAATGTAATTAATCCATTTCACTTTCATAAATTAGTTAGGTCTCATTTAATTTATAAACCTTTTTTTAATTAGATTATGTAGGATTGCAATAATTTATTCCATAAATTACTAGGGATTAGGATTAATCATTTTTATTAATTCAATTTAGGATTTCATAAATTCATTGATCACCCATCTAGGTTAGGTTCAATTAATCGAATTAGTTTAATTTAGGGTTTCACAAATTGCTAAACTAATCCTAGGTTTAGGTTTATTTAATTAGCTTAATCTAAGACTCATAATACATTAATTAAATCATTAAAACTTGTTTAATTAGCGTAACCATTTCATAATAACCTAGCTAGCATAATTTAGACACTTGGTTTAGGGTTTTCACATGTCATGCTTAGATACCTAGATTATGGGTTTCAGTGACCTAGATTTAGGATTAGTTAGTAGGGTACAAACAAACCTTGGTCAAACAAAAAGAGACCGACCTTAGGGTCGGGCAGACTGGGTGCCTAACACCTTCCCAGTCTGTCACTTGACACTTGTCCAGAATCTTGGCGCAAACCAGCCTTATCCATCAGAGTCATTAGTCTCTCCCCTTTGATTGGGGGAGACATTTACTGGTCCTAGACCCTTTCTAGGTGGCGACTCCTTTTTACCCATAACGTGCATCCCCCCTTGGCTTTTGATGACCAGAGGAGATACCATCTCATCTCATTAGGGTCGAGCCCTAACGTGTTCCCACGCGCTACGTGCCGTATCAGCGATGATCCGGCAGGGGCGAAGGTCCGTGGTTCCTACAATGGGCGATCAACGCTGAGAAGAGGAGCCAGATCCTGTTCTTTACGGAAACCAGAACACCGTTGGGACACTGCATGGGCCAAAACCAGCCCCGACCAATAAGCTAAACGGTCCTAAAAATTAGATCCAGATACCAGACCAATGGGTGGTGTGGTTCTGGTTCCTAATGGATCGGTTCAGATATAGTTTTCGGTTCTGGCCCTAAGTTAATTTAAACATCATATGATCAAATCATCAAATAATTGGCTGTATCTGGCCATGTGGTTCGACCATCCGGTCCTGTCTCATTTTAAACCATTTGGTTCTCAGACTTTATTTGAGTCTCTCCGAGTCTCCATGTGATCTCACCGATCGGTGGTCTCCCTCTTCTCAAGTTTCCTGCCTTTCTGCGATATGCTTGGGATCTTTAGTTTCAGCACCGGCGCATTTTAGAATCGGAACTTCGAAGAACAAGTTCCTCCTGGTCGCAGCGAGATGGACCACGAATCAAATGAAGAACAAACCCTAGCATCAAATTTACAAGCTCTCTCATTTTCAGATCCGTTATCCGACCAATTCAATTCCTTGAACGATCTCTGCTACGAAATCTCATCTCTGCAAGACCTAGCTTCTCGAGGTTCATGGCGATCGATCCTCGACAAGGTTGCTCGGGCTCGGAAACTCTCTTTCCTTCGAAAACCCCACGAACACTTGATCTATCTCTCTTACAATGTTCTAGCGCTTACCAAGCTTCGTCAATACGGAGATGCGGCGGAAGAACTCGATTCTGTTGAAGACTTCGACAGCGCTCAATACAAGTACGAATCTTATCCTGATCATTACCCGAACCGATCTGGTTCGATGGTTCCTTTTGCGCTTCGATGGCTTCATGCAGAGATCCCTCACAAGTTAGGTAAGCGCCCAGAAACCCTAGATAGATTGTATACTCTGCTTGATTTCGTACGTACGAAATTGAAGGAGAGGGAATCCAAATCCATGGACGTCTGCTTTGAGCAGTGGAAGAAAAGGGAAGCCTTTCTGGTCAATGCAATCTCTTGTCATCATTTGAGTCATAAAGAGTTTGGCGTGTGCTTGACATTGCTCCAGAGTTTACTCAACATTGATTCACCGGATCCGGTACTGTTGTCGAAGCTGGGTTATATACAAATGCAGCTTGGAGATCTAGATGGATCTAAGGCGTCTTTCAATCGAGTAGAACACTTGATGAAGGAAGGTAATTCCGGGGCGTTGTTGGATGAGATGGAGTTTAAGAATCTAGTTAGTCGGAACAAGGCTCTGATTTATCTGGTGGGGAAGGATTATATATCAGCTGTGAGAGAGTATGATGTGTGCATTGAGAGAGACCCGACTGACGTGGTGGCAACAAATAACAAGGCACTGTGCTTGATGTATTCGAGGGATCTTTCAGATTCGATCAAGGTTTTAGAAAGTGCATTGGAAAGGGTACCGACAGCGGCTCTCAATGAGACATTGGTGGTAAATTTGTGTAGCATGTATGAATTGGCTTATGTTAACCATGGTGACATCAAGAAGACGCTCAGTAATTGGATTGCTCGAGTTGCTCCTGATGATTTTGATTCATCTTGTACTCGAATTTAAGGTATTCTTTTGGTCATATACCTTTTCTTATATGATTCCTTTTATATGTAGTTGTAGATTGTGACCATTTATTGAAAATCAATGATTGATACTATTGGATGGATTCAAGGGTGTTAATCCGAAAATCCTTTGACAATCAGCATTTCACATCCTGGATGGTACAAATAGTTCTCTTTGCAGCATATTTGATGTTGCTTATGTTAACCATTCCAAAATTGAGAAGACTGTTAGTAATTAGGTTGCCTGAGCTATAAAAGATAATTTCGATCCATCTCTTATTGAAATTTAGGGTATTATTCTACATTTAAGTCATCCATGAATCTTCAACTTGTATAAATTGTTTGCTTGAGGTTGTGTGCTGTGGCTGTATCTGCCTAGTGGCATGATGTGCAGCCAAACCATATGATGTAGGACTCAGCCCTGGGCTCATGCAGCATGGGACTCTTAGCTTGCTACTGGACCTCAAGGATGCATTAATCTCCATTCTCTGATATCATATCGTGTTCAAGGCACTTTTTGCTCAAGAAATTGTGATTGCTTTATCTTCAATTTGGTATTTCGAGTTAGTTTTTCCTATATCTGCTCCATGGATGGGCCATATTAATGCATGCTGGTTAATATGGTGTGACAAGTCAAGGTACAAGGTTAGTGCTTTCTGGTTGGGAAAGGGAAAAAACACCTTCTCACTTGTGAGTCAAAGATGCAGTGGCTCATGAAATTATGTGCCACTCAAGAATTTGTTCATGCAACACTGGAAGCAATAGAAACGAAAAAAGCAAACATAAGACAAACGCAAGACCAAATTTAACATGGAAAACACTTCAATGTGAAGGGAAAACCACAGGGCAACTCCGATAGGAATCAGTTAGAATCAAATGAGGATTAAAATGTTTCTCTTCTATAAGTTTATGCCCAAAACTTGAGACTTCAACAAGAAAGAGAGAAGAACAATTAACACCTGAAGAAATACAGGGTTACCTCACAAGCATCAACTAAATGACACTTCTCCACCTCTAAAAGCCTCAAATATATCTCCCAAGCTTGGAGAACCAATTGAAAACACAATCACCAGTTTTGGTTACCCAGCTTGATCTAGAGCGACAAAGCGTGAAAGATAACACAAAACGGCCTTAAGAATGTCCTGAATATGAGATAAAACCTCCTGCATAAATTATGTACTTCTTTCTCTCCAAGAGAGCTTAAAAACTCTTACTTTTTCTTCTCAAACAAGCTTTGCTTCTTCCTTTTCTCAATACCTCTTAACTTCTCTCTTCTTGAGAATTCCATTACACGTTCTTCCAAACTGTCTCTTCATTTTCAACAAAGCCCACTGAACAAAAGTCCCTTGCCAAGTCATTGGCACTTGACTCTACATGGGGTTGGACCCCATATGACTGAACTCCCAACAAACTTCCCTTCCAAACCCATTAGGACTCCCCCATAATAGAGGCTTAGATGCCATCCATGCCTGCCAAATTTCTACATAGTTTATGCTTCTCCTTTGGCACTGTCTTATCATCATATCTGATGGGTTTTGATCAGTATGATGAGTCTTGTTGATCTTCATCAACCCATTTTCAAGGATATCTCGAATCCAATAGTACCGGACCTTAATTTGCTTGGTCCTAAAGTGGGATGTAGCATTCTCACTAGTATCAATGGCACTTTGACTATCACACATAACTACAAACTCCTTTTGAAAAAAAAAGCTTCAACCATAGCATCTCCTTACAAGCTTATGTTGCAATAATGTATTATGCCTCTATAGTTGATATTGCAACACATTTTTGTGGCTTTGATTGTCAAGAGATGGCTCCCCCTACAGAAGTAAAAAAATAACCTGAAGTTGACTTTCTTCTATCAATTTCTCTTGCCGTATCTATATGTATAAAGCCTTCCACCATGGCATGGATTATGAATTTTCATAACATAGACAAACTTTAGATGTTCCATTTAGATACCTTAGAATTCATTTTAGTACTTTTCTTGTGATGACCACATTTTCTTGTTCTCATCACGCGTGATTGTTATGCCCAAAATCTGTTTTGCAACCCCTAGGTTCTTCATGTCAAAGACCTTGTTCAATTCCTTCTTCATCCTGTCAATGAAGTTAGCATCTTGACCAACAATAAGCATATCATCAACATATTAAAAAAGAATAATTAAGGAAGAATCTGAATACTTGTTGAGGTAGACACAATGGTTAGCAATGGTTCTAGTAAAATCATGGCTCATCATAATTGAGTTGAAGTTTTTGTACCATTGTTGTGGTGCTTGTTTCAACCTATACAAGCTCTTCTTTAACATGCACACTATGTGCTCTTTCCATTTACAAGAAAACGTTCTGGATGTTCCATGTGAATTTCTTCCTTTAAGTCTTCATGTAAGAAAGTCGTCTTGACATCTAACTACTCAATCTCTAAGCCTCGAATGGTAGCAAGACCAAGGACAGGGTGACTAGAAAAAAAAAATATATATCTAAATGAACACCCTTTTTCTACTCGAATCTTTTGACAACCAACCTTGCCTAGCACCTCATTTTCTTCTTATCATCTTTATTTTTCAACATGAATAACGACTTGTTCTTTATAGCATTTTTCCTTGTTGAAAGTTCAACCAACTCTTAGGTTTTGTTCATATGCAAACATACTCTGAGTGCTCCCTTTGCTCACCGTTTCCATGCACATCATCAATTGTTTGAGGAGCTCATCACCCTCAACTTGAGCTTGTTGTCCATCATCGTCATGCATGGATGAAGAGGCTTGTGCTTCTGGCAATTCATCTACAACCTTTCTAACAGTTCCTATAGTACATACACGATTGTGAGGCACAACCGTTGGATTGGGGGAGAGAGTTGGATGTTATTACACTTCTGCTCTCCCACCCCCATCCAACAGTTAAGAAAGCTCGACCTCGCACATACGTGGCCATGCATAAAAGCTGGGTCCAATTGTTGGTCAATTAAATTTAATGAAAAAAGATTGCTATGCTGCCAAAGTAAAATTTCCCTTTCATATCTATTCTCTTTTTTTCTCTGAATATGTGGGTGCCATATGAATGATACTTTTTTCAAGACAGCCATTAGTATAATGTGCTGATTCCTTCCCACACTGGCAGTGTGGGAAACCCTCCCTAAATTTAATACAAAATCTCAATGGAAAGAGGGGGGGGGGGGGGGG
>NW_024869633.1:0-4703 GCF_013358625.1 Macadamia integrifolia
GCTCTGATACCAATTTACATCTTTTTTATTGTCTCTTAACTAAATTACCTATTGAAAAAAAAAAATCAAATACTTAGCTAGAAGTGTATCATATCATAAATTGTATAATTAGATAATAAGGAATACTTTATTTTTATAATAAAATAAATAAATAATTATCATTTGGCCCCCTCGGACCAATCAACACAAGTTGGGTTACTCACATCATCATTTTTCTGATTAAAGTTATAATTCTACACTTGTAAATGGATCTAAGATATAAATCTTTTGTTTCAATGTCTATGCAACTGGTTTCATTATGCTTATTTTTTTTCATCAATGACCTTTTCTTCTACTTGAGCTCTCTTAAACCAATTGGTTGGCGTTCTCACTGCCACACATGAACAGATGTATTGTAAGTGATTTGAAAAAATTATAAGAAGAACAAAAAAAAATCCAAACAAAACTACATAATCATGCCTACCATTATAGTGCTCTGATACTAGTTTGTAGAAAAGAAATCCTAAAAGCGATGCAAAAAATAATAGAAAAACAAGAGCAAACAATATACACAGGTTTACGAGGTTCGACAAGATTGCCTACGTTCTATGGTTATCATTTTTTCTGACGAAACTCTACTATTTTGGCGCTATGATGTGTGGAGAAAATTTGGGTAGCGAAATAGCCACACACTAATAAATGATACACCAAATACTTAATAATCTTCAATGAAGACAAAACCAACTATTAGCCCTTAATTAAAGATAAATACAATCATTATCTCCTCTCAACTCAACAAAACCTTATGCAAACATGTAAGTTTCTATTGTCCTTTGTCTTTTAAACTGTGTTCTATATCTACAACTGTAATCCGGTATAAGTCACATTATCATAGTGGATTGCAAACAGTCCTAACCTTTGGTATTTGGCACAATAACAACCTTACATATGCGTTCTATCTATAATAACAAAAAACTTTACAAGTAAGTTTTACCTTTTTTTGACACTAGTATTTTACATCTTTGTTTTTATCGGCTTTTATCTCTTAGAGAATATCAAATATCGTCCACAGGCGAAGATTCTCGACAGACTCAGCTGTGATCACTGCTAAGCCATCAGGGCTCTGCATGAGACAATAAAAAACTTAGTATCAATTAAAATATTTAGGTTTCAAGTTTACAGTTTGAAATTTATAAAACCTTCGAAAGGTAAGAGATTTTGAATGCTTGAGGTTTTGCCTTCCAAATTGTCAACAAGGTAGGATAGTTATGTAAGTGGAGAAGGCTCAACATTGGCTCATTCAGCTTCTTTAGACTTGTTGGCATCCTAAGGCTGCTCTAGAGCTCTCTGCGTCACCAGTTCTACACTCATCCGAAGATCTGTTGACACACCAAACAAAACTACATAATCATGCCTACCACCATAGTGCTCTGATATCAATTCACATATTTTTTATAACCTCTTAGCTAAGTTACCTATAAAAAAAAATAAAAATCAAATACTTAGCTATGAGTGGATCATATCTTAAATTATACAATTGGATAATAAGGATTATTTTATTTTTATATTAAAATAAATAAATAATTATCACTTGGCCTCCCTCGGACCACGCAACGCAAGTTAGGTTACTCATATCGTCATCTTCTAATTGCAGTTATAGTTTTGTATTTATAAATGGATCTAAGGTATAAATCTTTTATTCCAATGCCTATGCAATTGATTTCATCGTGCTTTTTTTTTCTTCTATCAATGACTTTTTCTTCTACCTAGGTTCTCTTGGACCAATTGGTTGTCGTTCTTACTATTGTTTATGTATTGTAAATGATTTTAAAAAATTATAAGAAAAAAAAATACAGACAAAATTGTATAATAATGCCTACCATTATAGTGCACTGTCACATATAAACAGACAAAACTATATAATCATGCCTACCATCATAGTGCTCTGATACCAATTTACATATTTTTTATTGCCTTTTAACTGAGTTACCTATTGAAAAAAAAATAATTACTTAGTTAGAAGGGTACCCTATCCTAAATTGTATAATTGGATAATAAGGAATACTTTATTTTTATAATAAAATAAATAAATAATTACCACTTGGCCCCCTCGGACCAAGCAACGCAAGTTGGGTTAATCACATCGTCATCTTCTGATTGAAGTTATAATTCTGCATTTGTAAATAGATCTAAGATATAAATATTTTATTTCAATGTCTATATAACTGGTTTCATTGTGCATTTTTTTTTTTATCAATGACATTTTCTTCTACCTGAGCTCTCTTAGACCAATTGGTTGGTATTCTCACTACCACACATAAACAGATGTATTGTAGTTGATCTGAAAAACTTATAAGAATAAGAAAAAAAATCCAAACAAAACTACATAATCATGCCTACTATCATAGTGCTCTGATACCAGTTTGTAGAAAAGTAATCATAAAAGCGATGCAGAAAATAATAGAAAAATAAGATCAAACAATGTACACAGGTTTACGAGGTTCGACAAGATTGTCTACGTCCTGTGGCTGTCTTTTTTGCTTGCGAAACTCCGATATTTTGGCAGTTAGGAAGATGATGTGAAGAAAATTTGGGTAAGGTTTGGTGGAAGACTACCTCAAATTGTTCGATTCGCCTCTTCCTTGCTTTTGACATTTTGGTTTATGTCTATTAGTGCACATGGGATTTAATTGTGGCTTTTAAGTTTTGAGTTGTGTTGCCCAATTGGGCTTGATATTTTTAATCTACCATTGGGCTGTATTCGACATCCCTTTTTTTTAATGTATTTATTTATTTATAAAAAAAAATCCTCTCATTTGACTCGTCCAAGGATGAGGCTTTGAACATTTTTTTCTGCAATATATAACACCCACAGATAAAGAATTAACATGTAAATAAGAGAGAAAAATAAAGAATACAACATATGTATGATGATCGTGTACAATATATTTATATTCGAAAATAGCCTATTTTGTCAGCATGGACTAGTTGTCGTCTCCTCCCATTTGAAGGGATAGATTTATGTTTTTCTATTGTGCCTCTACAATATAGAATCATTTTTCATTTCCCTTCTGGATCTAAATTCATCACTTCATCTATTCTTTTCCTATAAGCACTCTTTGGACAAAAGGCAAAAAATGAGTCATAAACAATTTGGTTAAAAGCTCTGAAATCCTAAGAAATATATCATGATGTAATTTAACCTCCTTACTATTCACTTAGGTTTTGAAATGGCTAGATTACCCTTACTTTTAGCTTAGGTTCTGAATTGACCAAATTATCCTTACTATTAACCTATTAATTGATTCTCACTACTATAAGCTTCCAATATTTTTCATTTGGGAAAAAAAACTGCAAAAGTAGTGTGGCCCCTATGCCAAGACACATGGGAGTGCAAAATGGTCACCCTATCCCACATAAAGGGCAAACAATCCCATCATTGTTGATATTTTCATGTGCATTCCCTTTGGTCCCTGCACTGGTTTAGAACCCATGCCGCCTTTCACGAAACCTCTCATAATTTAAATTCGTGAATGCGGTAACCATCCCTTACCTCTAGTAGTGTTGCAACGGGAGCAGTAAGCATCCGATGGTTGAGAGGCTCTTGGGCTGTGTGCCTGGGTGCTCCTAGCTGTTGGATGTTTGTTGCACCCGATGCAATGTTGCAGAGGATCCAGACTCCTGTCCATGGTTTTATGTATCAATATTGGATCAGCCATATCAACCATATAATATGGGCGAGACCAATACTTGATCGATCCTGATTGGATATCAATATCGGTTCAAGGCTAAAATTGTTAAAAAAAAAAAAAAGAAGAGAAAATTACTCCGCCACCCCCTGACTTTGCCTTCAAATCAATGCCCTCCCCTGTACTCTTACAAATGACACGAACACCCCCTCCAGGTTTGAAAAATTACAAGTACACCCACACCGTTAGTTTAATCCATTAAGTGATGATGTAACTGACCATTATTTTCACAAATGGCCAAAATACCCTCATTGAGTGTGACTTTAACCATGATCTGATTAAACCCTGAGAAAGAACCCTTCCTATCTGTTTACCACCCACCCTACGAAAATGAATTGAGGAACTCTCTCTCTCTCTCTAGCTTCACTAAGCAGTTCCATTCCAATGCATCAGATCCTGGAAAACCCTTCCATTGATGCTTCTGTACAGTCTTCTCTAAACAAAAAATTGGAACTTAATAGAATCTGAAAGTGAAAAAAATCTAGATTTCAGTTGCAGAATTCGAATCCTATTTATTTACAACCTATGAAAAATTTAGCCATTCTCAGACCTTAAGATGGTCGACGGCTACAATGGTTTTCAGTCACCCAAAACCTCATCTGGGCGTCCTCTGGTCCTCCAAATATTGATGTTGAAACCGTAAGGGTTGCAGAATGATTGGTGCTTGCTATCGGTATGCAAATGTCTGTGACGGCTCTGTCACCATCTCCATTATCGACACCTCCGTCGAACAATCCTCCATCCTCTTATTCAATGAGGTCGCCTTCTACTTCTCAACAATCCCAGTAGCAGCAACAACTCCCATCATCTCTCTCTCTCTCTCTCTCTCTCTCTCTCTATTGGCTTGTTCTCTGTATTTCAATCGAGCTTGGCAACGACGGCTGCTTCTCATAAGCCAGTATCGCTGGATCACCATGTAATGGGGATGAAATAGATTGTTGCAGTACAAGTGCCAGCCATTGCATGAACTTAAAA
>NW_024869633.1:6108-9040 GCF_013358625.1 Macadamia integrifolia
AAAAAAAGAGGAAGATAAAACCCTTCAGAATTCATAAATAAAATAATCCAAAGCTCATCCCCGTCAGTGGCAAAGAACTCCCAAACCCTACAATCTCACTTGGAAATTTTCATATTATTTTCTTTCATTCTTTCATTTATTCTTCTTCATACATAATTTCCTATTGATCACATTCCCTCCGGGCCTGCATGATGTGGATTGATGCAAAGGGTGGGGGTGGAACCTGCTTGGGCGAGGTTGCAGAGGATGGGATGGGGCAAAGGTGTTGCCGAAGAAGAAGAAGAAGAAGATATGCAGATGGTGGGCGCAGACCAGCTTGGGCAAGGTTTTAGAGGATGGGATAGGACGATGGTGTTGCCGGAGAAGAAGAAGAAGGAGATCAGTAACAATTTTGGACATTTGGGAATATTTTATTGGATACTTGATGTGAGGGTATAATGGTCTTTTATATTTATAACTAGCAGAATACTAACGGTGTGGGTGTATTTATAATTTTTCAAACAAGTAGGGGGTGTTCGTGTCATTTTTTAAAGTACAAGGGAGGGCATTGATTTGTTCAGGGGGTGGCAATGTAATTTTCTCAAAAAAAATATATTTTTTTGTAAACTAAATCCTTGTTCAAGGGTTTAGAATGGTGAAAACTAGAATCCCAATGTGCTCATCTCATTGTCTTCTCTCCTTATTCTTTTACATTTGTATGTTATTCCGCTAACAAGGAAAAAAAAAAACCTTAAACCTTCTTGGGGGGGTTGGGGTTGGTCACGGGCTTCCAGCAGGGGAGGTGGGGGTGCGGTCAACAGAGGAAGGGGCAGGGTGCAGGGGAGCATGGTAGAACGGGGTTGCATAGGATGTGAGAGTGAGAACAGGAGAGGAAGAGGGATGGTTCACATGGGGGTAGAGGAGGGTGGGGTAGGGTTGTGGGATTTGGAGGTATAGTGGGCGTGGGGGTGGGGTAAGTTGCTGGGATGGTTATTGCATTCCACAAAATAAGAAAGAAATTAAAAAAAAAAAGAAAAAAAAAGTGATGTTCCCTAAAAGGTAGTGTGACCCTTGCACTTGCACAAAAAACCAATGGAAGCACACACAAAAGCATCAACAGTGGTGGTAATTATGTTTTTCATGGGAGGTGGGGCATTTTTTTTTTCCCCTTCCCATGTTTGAGTGTAATGGCCAAGCTGCCTTAATATGTCTCTTTTTCCCTAAAAGAATTGATAGATTTTATTCACTACTGAAATTCAGCACTCCATGCTATTGAAAGATAAGAAAATAAAATAGTGGGAAAGTGAATGTTCTCTGGTAGCATGGGCCAATGAGGGGGCACACTTGGGCATATCAATAGGGGTGGGTATTACGGGTTTCACAAGGATGCGGGCATCGTTTTCTCTCTCTCTGTCTAGGCACAGGGCCGCATGACTAGTGACTGTCCATTTCCCTTAAAATAATAAAATCATCGGAGGATGAAAAGTAAAAAATGATGAGAACTGATTTATTCAAAATAACAATAGAAAAGAAGATGTGAGAAATCACTGTTTTTGGGGGAATCGGATGTGAAACTTCCAAGAGGAGAGTTTGAGTAAATAGAGTATAAGTCAAAGGGAATGGTATAAATTTTCCCTTCCTTTTTTTTTTGGTGTAGTTTGGGGGGGGGGGGGGTGGACTCCTGTACTACGCAATAGGGGTGGCAGCTCATATTCAACACCCTATAGTGCCTCGAGACGTGTGCTCATGTGTTGGGTTCTATGCCGAAGCATTTCAAGGCGCCGGATCTTAGTTGCCACCTCTATTACGCAGCAAAGGAGCTGAATCCATGGTTGGAGCTAGGGGATGCTACCCCTTGTGCAAGGTGAGGGATGCTAAAACCCAAGATCTAGCTAATTAATATCCAAATTAAAGACCATCCTTTCTCTCGACAACAAAAACCCATTGATAGTCAACTTTTCCCTAGTTCTCAACTCAATCGTGGTTGTTACATGATTATTAAAGTTCGAAAACAGGCTTTGGTAGTGACAAGAATCCATGAGAGGCTAAGCCATCTGTCCTGCCCTGCAACATAAGTAATATTGAATTTCTTTATTTTATTTTATTTTACTTGTTCTCACAATCTTATGCTCATTGCATTGCAAGTGAAAGTCGCATACTAAGGGACCGTTTGATAACGCTTCAAGAAACACGTTTCTGTTTCCAGAAACAGCAGAAACGGAGTAAAAAGCGTTTGATAAAACTGTTCCGTTTCACTTATTTTCAGAAATAGAAATAGAAATTTTTACTTATTTATGGTTCAAGAAACGACTTAGGCGAAACAAGTTGAACTTGTTTCGCCGTTTCTAGAAACGACTTGTGGCAATTCTTTCATTGGTTACTATCGACTTCTAAAAACATGACTTATCAAACACCTTCAATTCCGTTTCTGTTTCTAGAAACGAAAATTTATGTTTCTGCCGTTTCTTGAAACAGAAATGGCAGAAACATTATCAAACGGGCCCTAAGAGTCCTAATTTTTGCAACTACCTAGAAATAGGAGCTTGTGGGGAATCAATCGATGTGCAATGAAGAATGCCTGACGACAAGGATTGATCGGCCAACCGATCGATGGCATCGGTAAATGCCTTTTGTGTGTTGAATCAAGTTAGTCCACTTCAACTGACTTGAGCTGACACTAGGGCTTTGGGCTTTGTTCAAATCCAATGGTGGACCAAGGCTAAGCTTGGTTTTGGGTTTGGGCAAGGTCTCTCCTGTCCTCGAGAGATGTTCATTTTGCATAATTTATTTAAGAACTCATTTTTGACCATTTTTTTTTTTTTTTCTTCTAAATTCATTGTGAAGATTCATAACATCATGATTTGGGTGTTGATGAACCTCGAGAGCCATAAAAATGGGTTCTTGTAACATCTCAGAGAACACATTGTTAATCATCGCCTAACCTGCCACTAGG
>NW_024869634.1:0-9035 GCF_013358625.1 Macadamia integrifolia
ACCTAGGAGAATTTTTTTAGGTCATGCGAGAGAGATTGATGGAGAGAGAAAATTAGGAGAATATTTGCTAGGTTATGCGAGGGAGAAAATCGGGGGCTAAGATAGTTAATAGTGTGAGAAAATCGAGAGAATTAATGTTAGGTCGTGCAAGAGAGATTCGAGAAAAGGGTCGGGGATAAAGAAGGAGAAAAATCTGGGTTGGGATAGTTATTAGTGGGAGGGATAATAGGACAATTTTCTTTAGGCCATGATAGAGATCAAGGGAGAGAAATCGAAAGAAATTTTGCTAGGTCATATGATAGGGAGAGAAAATCAAGGGCTGGGAAAGGTATTAAATAGAGAGAAAATGTGGAGAAGTCATGTTAGGTCATGCGAGAGATCGAGAGAATAGAGAGAGATTCAAGAAAGGGTTGGGGTAGAGTAGAGAGAAATCGGGGCTAGGATAGCTATTGGTGGGAGAGAAAATCAGGAGAATTTTTGCTTGGTCATATGAGGAAGATCGAGGGAGAGAAAATCGGGAGAATTTTACTAAGTCATGCGAGAGAATCGAGGGTTGAGATAGTTATTAATGCGAGAGAAAATCGGGAAGTCATGCTAGGTCATGCGAGAGAACGAGAGAAGTGAGTGAAATTCGAGAAAGGGGTTAGGGGTAGAAAGGGAGAGAAACTTGTGAGAAAATCGGGGCCTGTAATAATTTTTAGTGGGAGAAAATTGGGAGAATTTTTGCAAGTCGTGTAAGAGATATCAAGGGAGAGAAAATCAGCTCTTGGGATAGAAATTAGTTGGAGAGAAAATAGAGAGATTTTGTTAGCTCGTGTGAGAAAGAAAATCAGGGAATCAGGCAAATATTAGTGGGAGACAAAATTTAGAGAAGTCATGCTAGGTCATAAGAGAGAGATTGGGAGAAGAGAGATTCGAGAAATGGGTCAGGGGTAGAGAAGGAGAGAGAAAATCAAGTGCTGGGATAGTTATTAGTGGGAGAAAAAATATGGAGAATTTTTGCTAGGTTGTATGAGGGAGAAAATCAGGAGAAGTCATGCTATGTCATATGAGAGAGATTGAAACATTCAAGAAAGGTGTTGGGGTAGAGAAGGAGAGAGAAAATCGGGGTCTAAAATTGCTATTAGTGGGAGAGAAAATCGAGAGAATTTTTTATAAGTTGTGTGAGAGAGATCGATGGAGAGAGAAAATCAGTAGAATTTTAGCTAGCTCGTACGAGAGGGAGAGGGAGAGGAAATCAAGGGCTAAGATAGTTATTAGTGGTAGTAAAAATCAGGAGGAGTCATGCTAGGTCATGCAAGAGAGATTGAGAGGAGAGATTCGAGAAAGGGGTCGAGGGTAAAGGAGAGAAAATTGAGGTATAGGATAGTTATTATTAAGAGAAAATTGGAGAATTTTTTCTAGGTCGTGAGAGAGAGATCGAGGGTGAGAAAATTAGATGCTAGGATAGTTATTAGTGGGAGAGAATATTGGGAGAATTTTTGCTAGGTCATGTGAGAGGGAGAGAAAATCGGATGCTATGATAGTTATTAGTCGTAGAGAAAATGGGGAGAAGTCATGCTAGGTCATGCGAGAAAGATTGAGAGGAGAGATTTGAGAAAGGGTTGGGGGTAGAGGAAAGAGAGATTGGGGTCTAGAAATGTTATTAGTGGGAGAAAAAATCGAGAGATTTTTTGCCAGGTCATGCAACAGAGATCGAGGGAGAGAGAAAATTAAGTATTGAGATAGTTATTAGTGGAGATAAAATCGGGAGAATTTTTCCTATGTTGTGCGAGAGGAGAGAAAATTGGTGGTTGGGATAGTTATCAATGGGAGTGAAAATCAAGAGAAGCCATACTATGTCGTGCGAGAGAGATCAAGAGAAGAGGCAGATTTGAGAAAGGCGTTGGGGGTAGAGGAGAGAAAATCAAGGGCTGGGATAGTTGTGATACCCCATGTCAAAATTAATCTGTATGCTCTGGGTGTCTGGACATAGTAGGCACTAAGGGCAGCTGGGCTGCCTTAGCTGGCCAGTGATGGTTGCACAATGAGCATACCAACTGCTTGTGCACTAGGTCACAATGGTGAAATGAGGGTCACACACACGTCAGACCTTTGGCCATGTGGTTGGAACTGCTAGGTGAACAGTTTTACGGTCATCGGCAGGTCATCTACCTGACCACCGGCCAACCAGTGAGACCTGCTGGTGGTGCTGTCTGCAGCCCAAACTGCATTATTGCTCTATGGGTCCCACATCCTTGTGGGCATATCTCGGCCAATTACATGAGTTGAAAGGGAATCCAACACTGGTCATGTGGCACCTAACATGCAGATGATCAAGTGGGCCCACATGCCAGCATTGGTGCTTAATTCGGTTTTAAAATGGGCTCTTACAGCCAAACAAGCCCTAGTGGCTTATGCCCATCCATTATATAAACCCATTTACTCTCATTTTCTCACAAACTAAATTCGTTTGGGGGGAGAGGAAAAGAAAGAAAGGAGGAAGAGAGAAGAAGAGAAGAGGAAGAAGGGGGCTGCTTGGGTTGTGCATGTAGGGCTGTATGCAGCTGATCCTTGCTGTTGGTGCTGCCCCTAGGGCTACTGCTGCACCTTCTGTTGCTACGGTTGGTTTTTGCTGCTACCCCTACTGCAGCATGCAAGCTGCTGATGTTGCTGTCCTGGTGATGATGCTACATCTGCTACTGCAAACTGCATGCTCTACCCCAGCTTCCTCTGCTGCACATGCTGGCTGCTACTATTACTGTTGTGGTTGCTGCCTCTCATGTTGCTGCTAGATGCCAGCTGAAGGAAGTACATGGAGCTGTTGTCCAAGCATAGAGCAAGCTACTCAAGAGTGCAAGCTACTCAAGAGTGCAAGCTGTTGTCCAAGTTGGGAGAAATACTGCTGCTACCTTTCCTACTGCTGTACCTGCAAAATTAAGGTAAAAATCCTACTTCCTAATTGCTGCACAATAGGGTAAGTAAAAAATAATTTCAGCAATGTTTCCCAAGCATACAGCCACCCAGAACTGGGAACCTTGGCCTGCATGCCTGGGATTTGGCTGGGAATCAGTCATAGGGATTGTGTAAATTACGTTTTTTTTTAGGTGAATTAATAAATGCATTAAAATAAGGGGGGAGGGAGAATATATCCCCTAATGGAGATTACAAACCCTATAAGGGTAACCAAAGTCCAGAAAAGACAGCATCCAACGCCCAGTGGGCATGAGGAGAAGAAGACATGTCACAAATAGCATGTCCATTACAACACAAATCCCACATGGGCTTAAAATAAAAAAAGTCAAGAAGCCCAACAACTTAAAATTCTAAAGCCCACATGGGCTGAACAAGAACCCAGAAGCCCAAAGGAGGAGGAGGGGCAAATAAGTAAATTTCAAGTAGGGTTCCACCAAAATCTACCATCATATCTCATCACTTCAACTTCGAGTCGTCAAGACATGAATCGAAGTTCAGGTAGAAAAAGGCAGGCACGGCGGCGGGGCGCAGGCCTTGTGGAGGGCCACAACCAAGAGAGAAGCTGCCCTCGCAGAACAGACAGCTGCAAAGACGAGGCACCTGCCTTGCGGAGGGCATCGGCGAGGTAGTTATTGGCCGAGCATGGCTGGCAACCTTGCGGGTTGCAAGCCTTGCAAAGACCTTGCTAAGAAATCACCGTGACAAATGATTCGATCAGGGAGGAAACGTGAGAAGACGTTTGATTTGCCTAGGATCTAAAAGAGAGCATGGCTAGGTCAACGGCATAATAGCACACTCTAACTGTGTAGTGACTCAAGGATGAGCGACTACAGGACCAGAGAGGAGGGGGGGAGGTGCAGGCAGGTCGGAGCCGACGAACCGTTCTGGGAGTAGGTCGGAGCAACGGAAGGATGACGGCATAGCTATACTCGATTAAAGCAGCAACTAGAGGATAAGCAGTTGTAGGCCCAAAGAACGCCGGCGGAAGGAGCCAATGAGTCGATCTGGGAGGATTAGGAGGATCCCGACAAGACCTTCACCAGATTTGAGTCAAAATGGGAGTGGAAGGATTGAGGAGATGGCAAGGGGTGGATCACGATCTCCCAGATGTGTGAGACCGGAGAAGAAGAAGAAGAAGAAGAAAAAGTTCAGAGGAAGAGGGTGAAGAAGAAAGGAAAGGAGAGCAAAGAATGAGAGGGAGAGGGAGAGGGAGAGGGAGAGGGGGAGGATGAGAGAAGAAGAGGAAGAAAGGATGGGGAGGGTAAGGGGGACCAGCCCAGCGTGAGGCCAGGCTGCTCCAAGCGGCTGCACTTTAGGGTTCTCTAGGTTAAGAAGCGAGCGAGAGAGAGAGGGCTGGCATAGCAAGATAAATTATGTTAGCTTACTATATTATGTTAATTGGGGTAGGAGTTAACTATGATCCCTGTAGCGTCTTTCAATCAAATTAGGCTGAATAGGTGGGTAAGTAACCCATGGATAGGGAATTTACCTGGAATTTGGGTAAATTCAGTCACATGGACTGAAATTGAGCATGATGGTATGTTGATGTATTAAATGGGATTTGTACAGGTCCCATGTGGTCCCTGTGTGCCCCTACAGCTGAATTGAGAGCTGTGGGTGTGCAATTAGTAACCCAAGACTTGAATTGGGTTTAATGTCTGAAATGCAAGTAGTTTGGATAATATATGCTTGCTGTCCTCACTGTAGGGCTGTGTTCAGATTGGGGGAAAATGTCCCTGCAGCCCCTACAGCTGAGTGTTGGGTTGCACATAAGGAATCCCTTGTTTCTGTGTTGGAAACACCGGGTTGTTGTTGTTGGCTATTGTCCATACATTTGGGACAGTGTATAGGCCTGCAACCATCCCTGTAATTCCTCATAAATAGGTATCAGACCTCATGTGAAGAAATTTCTTGTACAAGGTTGAAAACCTAGCTGCTGGGATAGAGCTTAAGTAATGTAATTACAAATTGAGTATTAATAGCATGATATGCCTATGCCTGGAGGTACGTACATGTTTGTATTTTATTCCTATGGCTGATCATAGTCTAAAACAGACTTGGTATGATGAAGGGAATTCTATTTCAGAGCTGGGATCACCATCGTAGAACTGAGATAGAAGGATGGAGTAGTTCAGAGACCCACCTTCATCTCTGACTCCCTTTTGAACCTCAAAAGCTGGGGAATCATAAGTATGGGCTGATCTAGGGCATAGCCTTCTATCTAAGGTTGTAGAGACCTAATTATGTGGCTACCCATATTGGAGAACCCAAAGTAGTAGGACTCCTAATGATTCATTGTTGAACTTGGATTTTCAGCCCAAATTGCATTTCAATGTGAGTTCCAATTCAGCAGGGGAATTGTAAGTGGATTTGGATTTGGACATGTCTATCTTCATATGTTTACCCAAGTATGATTTTGGTCTGCTCATGCCCAATATGGGAGCTACTTGTGCTGGCAACCACAAAACCAGCAATGCTTACTTGTACACTGCTGAATACCAGCATAGTAGGCCAAATGTGGATTTGTAGACCATGATGAAGTGGAGTAAATTAATTGAAATTGATCCCTATGGTGTGGGACCTATCCACACACATGAAAGGAACTCAGGGACACCAAATTGGGTGCACAATTGGGCAGAACCACCTTAGACCAGTGGGGAGTTCAGCAACTGCCAGGAGCTACTGGAAAACCTCCATCGGTGGGTGCCTGCGGCAGGCCAGTGCCCCTGCACTTAATATGGCTCTGCTAAATGGATACTTGGACTGTGGTTGTGTGGGTTATGGGAACAACCTATATATGAGTGTTACAGTATGTCTGACAGCTACTGGCATAGGTCAGTGCTTTTCTTGCATGGTCGGTGGTTGAGTTCTGGTGAGGGAATTCAACTGAAGTTTGGGGCTGTTTTTGGACAGAATGGACTGAAACTAATACTTAACAATTGAAATGACATTTAGGAACTAATGTACTCGACTAGGATACGTGATGACGGGAATTCAGAGAAAGAATTTGGTTTATTGCACCAATCAATAAACCCAATGTTCATGCAAAGCAATGGAGGGTCAACATCATTCCTCGCCAAATGAGGCATGCGAAAAAAAAATTCAAAACATCACCCTTGATGCCATGGGAAAAGAGTTTTTATACAAAACAAGGTATATGGGGGAGGCTCAAGTCAACAAGGCTAAATCAAGCCAATGAATAGCTGTGTACTAAGCTCAACATGTAAAGTGCATGCATACAATGAGCCTAACATCCATATTTGCGAATAAGCAATACAATAAACAAGAAATATATACACAAGAAAAAAGTGAAGATCATGGTATAAGAAATTGGAACTTGGTTTACAGAATTTAGAAAATATACACATGGCATACCTAACATAAAATGCACAAAAACATGTAGCTCACCTTGATCTGTAAAAAGGAGTGCTTACTGAGAACCGTAGATTCTCTACCTGTAAACAGCCTTCATACTGACAATTCTGTAAACCTTCCAATTATAATGAAGACAATTACAGGCTTCCTAATCGGTGCAGAATAACCCGTTCCAGAATGTCATAAGTTACAATATTAAATAATCAAAATGTAGTCCAGGGATCATATAATATGCATCCAAGCAGCATAGACTGGCCACCAAAGATGTAGGCACATTGAGGGGTAACTATTATCAGGAATTAAAACACAGAAACTGCGTTAAATTTCTTATAGAAAAAGAAACTTACTGTTTAAATAAAGTCAGTCCAAATAGAGAACATACTTGTGCAGAGGTATCAAATAAACAGTAGAACAATATTCACAATGACAACGTGAGAAGGCACACCAAACATACCTGGAGCCATTTTGTTAAAATGATATTTGGATACATTGCAGCAACATCTAGATGATATATTAGAGGACGTTCCTCATGAATAGATTCATCTAGCAAACTTGCAAGGAAAAAATCAAGTAAGAAAGGATTCATACTGTGTTGTATCAATAATTTCAAGGGAACTGTTTATCTAGATAGAATTGACGAAAATCAAGTGGTCACCCTAACAAAGAGGCACTAAAAAATTAATTGTATCAATAATTTCAGGGGAATTGTTCAGATTCAATAAAAAAACAGAAAAAGGATTGGACAAAATATTTAGAACATGAAACAATGATAACTCATTTGTATACATGTCACAAGGTTACTCAGACTAGGTAACACAACATTATACCATTCAATCAAAGATATAAAAAGAAAAGAGAAAGAAGAGTAGATAAGGATATGAAGCTAAGCACGTATTTAACAAAAAAAAAAAAAAGGAGTAACAAATAGAAAGGGGTTGGGAGGGGGAAGTGAAGCCTATGGATTAAGTAGATATCAATACAACAACAACAAAGCCTTTTACCAAATAGATGGGGTCAGCTACATGGTCCGTGATAGTGCAAGATAAAAGCAAAGCAAAGAAAGGAGAAAAGAAAAAGAAAGAGGCATAGCAAAGTAACATTTCTACGACATCCACCTAAATGCGATCGGAAACATGGATCTTTGCCTTCCAAACCACTCTATTTGATGTCATACTAGAATCTTGACTGAACTTTTGCATGTCTTTCCTTACCAACTTTTTAGTGGTCAATTTAGGCTTGCGCTTAGCTCTATTAGCTCCCTCCATCTCGATTTAATCACTCTTCCTTACCTGAACATGTCCAAACCACCTTAAATGACATTCTCTGAGCTTATCCTAATCGGAGCAACTCCTAAATAGATCTAACCCATTCATTCCTCACCCTATCACTTAAGGATTAAAGTATCGGTATCGGTCACCATATCGGTCAGCCAAAATTAAGATATATATCAGAGGGTATCGTATCATGTCGGAGATACACTAAGATACGCTAAAGATACACACATAAATGGATAGGAAACATTTTTTTAAACACTTTTGCATAAAGAATTTGTTAAAAAAAGCTATTGATAACATATATTATGCATAAACACTAAATTGAGGATATTGCACTAAGAATTCAAGGTTTGTAGTTGTCCCATAAATGTAAAATTCTTATTCTTAACCTTGATTTCTACTTTAGTTAGAGAGAAATATGGCTGGCTGCAACTTTGGAACAAAAACCCCTCAAAAAATCGTGTTTTTTTTTTAAATTACCCATCTTGGCCATTATATGACCGTAGCGCACTGTATCGGAACATACCGATACTCAATACGTACCGATCGATATATACCGATACTCATCAATACGTACCGATACTCACCGATATATACCGATACCATAGTTTTTAATGCGGTAAGGCGACGGAGGCGTTTGAGGGTCTTTCGGAGCGCCTTAGCGATAAGGCGGGCATAAAGCGTCGCCTTATTGACTAAAGCGTTCCTGTGTAATTTTTTTATAAAACCAATCTATTTGGCTCAAATCCTAGTTGAATCTTATAACTCATATGTTAAATAAATATTAAAGGTTCATATTCATACCAATGTAAGATATTCATCAAGAAAACAAATCAATAAAATGAATAAACTAAGTTCATCTTCATCAATCATCGATCATCATAACATATTAACATATAATATAAATACATAATTATGAAGCAAAATTATAAAAATAAAGAAAAGAAGACATAAAAAATACAAGTATTTATTATACTTACCTCTATGATGCCAAAATGAGTGCCTAAACCCTAAGATCATCAACTATATTTCTACTCCTGTCAATGAAGAATGAAGCTCACTGCTGCCGGAGCAAAATGGTCGCCAAGATAAGTGGTTCTTCCTTGTTCCTTGATTCCTTCTCAAAGCCTTTTCTTAAAACCCTTGACAAAATCCAAACCCTGTTTGTGAATCGTGTTTTTGTTTTGTTTGTTTTGGTTATTTTTGGTGGAGTAAAGTTGATCCCATACATCTCAAGTGTTAATAAAATCATACACCTACCAATAAAAAATCTATATTTGGAATCTTCATCAAGTAATTTTAAAATGTGTTTAAAAAAAAAAAACCCCCATAAGGTGCCACTTCACGTAAGGCGGAACACTGCCTTACCATCTCTAGACCGCATCAACGCCAAGGCGCTAGTAAGGCGTCGCCTTAGCAGCGCCTTAAAAA
>NW_024869635.1:0-8988 GCF_013358625.1 Macadamia integrifolia
AGGCATTCAAAACAGAGTCAAATGTTATCGCATTGGGTGAACCTCCCGAAGATCCCATCTCTGAAAAAGTTGGAGAGCCAGGATCTGACCACTTGTTGCCAAGCCTTTGATCATTGCATTCCAATTATCTATTATCTATCATGCTCAATCCCACACTTGTCAATGTAACCATGAACCCACCTTCCTTGAGCACTTGCTTGAAGTCACCCACTTGAGATTCCATGAGACAACTGTTGCGTTTATATTTCCTAACAAGGCATTCTATCAAACAGTTGAGTACACTGCGGCCCTTGCTATTTGCCAACCCTCTTAGCATGCTATTAAAGGTAACGAAATCTAATTCAGTACATGAGTGTTGGATTTTAAATTATTATTTAGAGGAATTATCACTCCTCTTAGTTACTCGAAATATCATGTTATCATAGGTTTTTCAAAAATTATCACTCCCCTCACCTTCCCTCTCCCCTTAATCTGAAAAATTCTATCAATCATCCCTGTTCACAAGAAAGTACCGTTAAGTGATGATATCAGCTTTACCTTATTCTTTATAATCTCTAAACTACCCCATGATGTGAGATTCCATGATTGCCCTTCTTCAAGATGATAGAACTAAATTGAAGCACACTCATATTCTTAGTTCAAGCACTCTCTGGCGTTGACATGCAATTCGTCGGGTGACGCATCTCTGACCACTTCAACTTTTTTCTTCTGTCTTCTTCCTTAACCATCAACTACCAGAATCCCCCTCTTCTTCTTCTTCTTCTTCTTCTCTCCCCATCCTCCAACACTTCTTCTCCATTAGAATAAAGCACTTAGGAGAGAGCCATATCAGCTAAAAACCCCATTGAAGGAGGGGAAGAGGAGGTAGAAAAATGATTACTAAGCCAATTCCATGAGCTAACAGTGCTGCTGCTGCAAAACTGTTGCAAGGTCATGTTCATAGCTAGAGAAGAAAGAAAAAGAAAAAGAGCAGACGAGAAGGGTAGATTGATAGAGGCAGAGGCTAAAGATGAAAAAGGGCTAAAGGGAGATTTGCAGAGGAAGGGAAAAGCTTGAAACAGAAAAATTGTTTAATGGAAAACCACATGTCTTCTCCTCTCTTAAGAATGAGAGTTCAGTGTTCACTTCACTGCCCTGATTGACCATGACCTTTATCTTACCAAACAGAGATGAGTTTGGTAAGAATAGTTTAGATTGTGGTGACGAGAAATTGAAGCGGTCGGAAGAGTCGCTTAGGAAAGTTATGTACCTGAGTTGTTGGTTTCCCAACTGAATTACGATCAAATTAGATCAGGGATTCCTCAAAGAATGATGAGATCATAAACCCATGTAGATCATGTAGGGGCCAGTGGAGGTGTTTTTGAGTAGAAATTTCCATTTCCAAATCACCGTTTCAGAATTGTAAATACAATATTACAAATTCTTCATGGAATGACATGAATTAGATTGGGGATATAAGCTTTGTTGCATACCTTACATGATTGAAGGCCCTTGACAGCAGAGAGGACTCGAATCGGAGCCTAAATCCCAAATTCCCTGAAGATCCCGAGCTCAACATTGAGGGGATTGCACAAACTGAAAGTCTAAGCTTAGATCATATTTGACACTGAAGCAAGATGGGAACGATTGGTAGAATTGCAGAAAACTGGGAGGGGTTGAAGGAGAATTGCTCAGAACAAGAGAAGTGGGGCATGACGGTGCGTCCAATTGCACGAGTCACCGTTTCCTCCCACTCTTAGCCTCTGACCTGTCATTGTTATATCGCTCTAGGATTCCTCTTTTGCTTTGTAAAAAAATGACTGTCGAACACGGCCCACGGGAGTCACATCACCGGTGACTAACAAAGGAATGACGGTGAACCCGGGCAATCGTGGAAACAGAGATGCTTACCGAACTCATCTCTGTTCGCTAATTGATTTCATTTAATTTTTTTTTCTTCCTGTTGTAGTCGAGCTTCGTCGAGATGTTTGGGAGTAGTGGCAACGGTCATCTTCTCTAAAACCGGCTGTCGCTGCAACCCCATGCATTAACGCCACCGCCCTGTGCTTCTTCGAAACCCTACGCCAGGGTTGTCCAATGCGATTGGAAGTCTTCAATCGTAAGGCTGAGGTTAGATTTGTTTGAAGCACTGAATCATAGGTTGAGATGGATTTGGGGATTTCTTATGTTGAAGATGACTTCGGGGTAATTTTCTTCGTTTTTTTGTTAATTGTCTCTTTAACACCGTTAGTGGTTAATGATACGGCTGATAGAATCTTTTAGATTAAGAGGAGACTGATATTTTTCATAAAACCCAGGGGAACGTGATATTTAGATTAAGTACAAGAGAGGGGGGTGATAATTCCTCTGCTATTTAATTAATGGAAGATTCAAATTATCTATTGATTTCTTGTGTCTTTTTATTTCATTTGTCCTTTATATCTTCTTCTATGACCTCTCATATGTTTACTTATTGTAATTTTTTTTTTTATGATGAAATTCTCAATAACCTTTCATGTATTTTCAAAGGACACTTAATTTAGTATTTTCATATTTAGGACTTTGTCTTTTCATCTTTGAGACTCTTTTACTTCACTTTATAAGAGTCTTTGTCTCTTAATCTAAGAGACTTTGGGCCCGTTTGATAACGTTTCTGCCGTTTCTTGAAAGAAACGACAGAAACATAAATTTTCGTTTCTAGAAACAGAAACGGAATTGAAGGTATTTGATAAGTCATGTTTTTAGAAGTCGATAGTAACCAATGAAAGAATGGCCACAAGTCGTTTCTAAAAACGGCGAAACAAGTGCCTAGGTCGTTTCTTGAACTATAAATAAGTAAAAATTTCTATTTCTATTTCTGAAAATAAGTGAAACGAAACAGTTTTATCAAACGTTTTTTACTCTGTTTGTTTCTGGAAACAGAAACGATAGAAATACGTTTCTTGAAACGTTATCAAACGGGCCTTTATCTCTTCCTCTTCTTGTGAGAGACTTGAGTCTTGGTCTCTTTAATTTGAGAGACCTTATCTCTTCCTTCTTGAGAGACTTTGTCTCTTCATATCTTTTCTAGAAGTCTCTTTGTATCTTCATATCTTTTCTAGAAGTCTTTCTTCCTCCATAACTTCTAGGCATTGTACACATAATATCAATTACCAAGTTCACTCAAGTCAATATGTGTAGTCCATTTTGTGAGGTTGGAGGTCATGTTTGCTCTCTTTTGGATGTCTCTACTTAAATTTGTTTTAAGTGGTTTACCTTTAGTTTGAGCACATGGCTAGAGTACTCGAAAGGGTCTAGCGGTTAAATGCACAACTAGGGCCATTTGATTGTTTCATCTTAGAAGTCGATACATAATTCACCTAATTGTATCATTGGGATCATCTATGGTAATAAAAAGAGTATCAAGTGACACGACCCAATCCACTTATTTTACTAATATATTGTGCTATAGGATCCCTAGGAGTTCGTGGTTCGAAGATCTTTTGAAGGCTAATGAATTTTACTAACTCAACCCAGGTATGAATTTCTTGACCAATTCTGTGGTTTAAATTTTATATAATGCAGAGATGATGTACCCAATCTGATAGTTTGAAACATAGAGCACACTCCACTTTGATTGTCGGCGTGGAAAATTTGTGGCCATCTCAATTGTATAGATAAGGAACAATGTGGATGGATAAGGATTTGTAAAGCATTACTTAAATATTATATATAAAATGTGGGGGAAATCCGCACACTATCCATGTGCGGATTCTTTTTTATGCTCTTTCACAAAAAATTGAAGACTCCATATATTTTTTTTGTTTTATTTTATTTGATCTATTTTAAAAATGTGGGGTTTATATGGATTAATATCTTTTGCGGACCACTAAGTAGTCGTAACGTGCAGGTTCCTTCCTGTGCTAGCAGCATTGGAAACCCTTTATAAAATATATAGGATTCTTTGACATATCGCAATGGAGAGTGAAGTAGTTGACGTAGTTGACTTCAGTATGTTTTAATCTACCCTCTTGAATCATTCGGATGAGTTGAGGTGGAAGCAAAGATTTAGCTCTTGGGTAATGAATTGATATTTGATATCGATATGTTACCATTTCTAGATCAGTCGATATTAACTTTACTTTTCATCATATTTTATTTTTATGATTTTACCCCGTTTTGATACCGATATTCGATCCCATATCAACTAGATATCAAGATCAATCTCAACGAATATGGATACGATACAGCCAATTCAATTCCGACCTAAAACCATGGGTGTGAGGGTATAATTTAAAAATTCACTCCTAATGGAATCTTGTAGGGAGAACTCTACATCCCCCACCCCCTTTCTCTCCTTTAGTTCCAACACTAGCTTCCTCTCTCCAGCCCCCAACCCTCTCCTTTGCCTTTAAACTGAAGATCATAAGCTTATCAAAAAATAATTGACAACCACAAATAAGAGATTCTATATTAATGATGGTATGTCTTAATTTGATAATCCAGTACTATTTCTTTGCATGACCATTCTCAAACATTTAGAACTAATATCATACAACATCCAAATCCAGCATTCTACAGCATAAAATATTAAAATGACAAGTGGTTCAGCCAAAACACCCCATCTATGATAACATAATAACATAGTAACATATATGGATTATAAGTTCATGATCTAAAGCTTAAACTTGAACTGAATTACAATAAATCATACCAAAGCAGGATGAACACTTAATTTAATTGTTAATTGTTTTATGGATTACTGTCCCTTCTTTATTTAATTGTTATACGGAATCGGATCGGTTTAAACCATTGAAAACGGTTCGGTTTAAATGGTTTCAATTCGGTTTGAAACCAATGGGTTCCACGGTTAAAATGACCCGACCCGTTTAGCTAATCGGCCTAAAACTTAAAATCATAACCGCACCATATACTAAACGGTTTTGCGGTTTCGAGTGTAAACGGATCGATTCTGTTTCGATAAACGGTTTCGGTTACAAATTCACATCCGGATTGCTAGTTGTTGTTCTCTCTCTTCCTAGAAACCAATTTTTCTTGAGGGAATGTGGAGTTATCTCGCCCTACAACAAGATTTATTTGTGGTAGCAGAAGAAAGTTATGCATTTTTTATGCAAATTTCAAATTTAAATTAAGGAAGCCTCCATCAACAGCTAGACACCAAACAGAAAGAAAACTCTAAGGGAATCTGCACTCTCTTTTTTTTTTTTTTTTTACAGGACAAGAAAACAAATGCCCTGGATTGGTATCGTGTAATTTAATTTTTCAACCAGGTGTGTACTATTTATGTGTTTATTTTTCACTACAAAACCATTAGACACATGAGAGTCCGCATGCCACTAGGCTTTTGTTGGGTGAATGAAAAATATATTCAAGACAGAAAAATAAAGGAAATAAATATACAATAGACAATGCCAAATCCAATTGACTAAAGCAAAACTGGAGGGGGAGGGGGAGGGGGGAAGAAACTATAGCAAAGAAGTAGGGGATACAAGAAAAAAATTGGGGTGGGGTGGGGTGGGGTGGGGTGGGGTGGGACAAAGCAAAGAACAGGGAATACGAGAAAGGGGAGGAGAAGAAGCAAAAGTAAAGAAGCAGAGGATACAAGAAAGAAGAAGGGGAGAGGGAGAAATAAACTAAAGAGCAAACAAGAGATACAACATGAAAGAAGGGAGGGGGAACAAAACAAAGGAAAAAAACTAGAGAGTGAGTGAAAAGTGGGAGGTCTCATGGAAGCCAGACGTCTATTCTTGCAGGATACTAAGTTATCTTTGAAGAGCCCTAAAAAGGATGATGATTGGGTGGTTATAGTATCTATTTGTGTGGACTCACCACATAAGATTTCTCCCAGTATTAAAAGAATGGAAAACATAATTTGTGGTTGACCATTTGATCCTTGAATTCTTCTTATAGTTATCTGTTGCCTCTTCTAAGGATTTATGGTGCCTTTTCCGTTTTTTTTGCTAATTTCGCTCTTGTTATCTGTCTTTTGGCTTTGTTTTCTTTATTTTTCTAATAAATTATTTTCTTCACAAAAAAGAGGAAAATAAATATTTATTTTAATGTCGTATAAATAACATCTAGATTACCAGATCATGGACATGATTAGTTCTTGCTAGTGCAAATAATTTGGATGATAACGATTTTATTTTTTGGATAGAGTAGAATTTATTCATAAGAATAAAGTATAATATCATATAAAGATGATTGGAGGAAAATGATCCATGTAGATAACCCCATTTAATTGAGATAAGGTTGAATTATTGTAAAATAAAATTTATTAACATGGGGCTTTCGAATTCCATGCTTTAAGAAACCATGGAGTGGATGGTGAACACGTTAAAGACCAGCATTTTTTGGTAGTAGAGTTAGCAAAAGTGTTTACTTCCCTCGTGTAAACACCCTATTTTGTCAGTCCCATTGGCAATGATGATTTTCAGAAAGTGGATAAGATCCATGCTCTCTTTTGGAAGAGGATTCGATATCTTCAAAAATGACCTATAACTTTGTCTTAACCAAGCCTGATTCTACCAAACCTTATCCAAACCCATAGTTTTAGACATTTGCATACCAAATATGGACGAATCAATATAGTAATGTACGATGGTGTGACGGCAGCATGAAAACTATTGCCGGAATCCCTTGATTATCAAGATGGTACAATTCCTTCTTTACAAAATCTACTTATTTATTTTATTATTTTTTTTAAGTAAAAAATGAATTCAATTTCCACACCAGTAGATAGTAATTGAAAAGATTATTCCGATAATATATGACATACTAAAATTGGACACAAGATCACCCACAGCAATCCCTGGTCGTTGGGAACCTCGATTTTGCCCCTAGGATTGGTAGAGCCACCCAAAAAGTGATTTTAGCTGGCGGCACTACCATAAATATATATATATATATATATATATATAAAATATGGCCATTTTCCCTGGTCACTATTTACTGATAAATAGGGTCATTTGCACCATTCCCAAGGCATGGATTAAAGCTATGAACCCAAAATCCGAGAAAGTCTCTCCCATGCCTCTATTTTGCCTCCTCTCTCCTCCCTTAGCCGAAAGATTACCTCAGATTCGCTTAGATTCTCCTGCCCTTGAATTGCAAGCAAAAACCCAAGGCCGTTAGAAAGTCACAAAATTCTCTCCTGAATCTCTAAATTGGCCAGATTTCTTGAGATTCTATGCCTCGGTTTATCTGCCAAAAAATCCCAAAATCTCCAAAGAAGCCTTTAAATTGCTAGAATTTCTCAGAAACCTTTAGACTATTCATATTCTCTCAAATTCCCAAAATTTCCCAAAAAAATTTTGAAAAGCTGCGAGAAGTCGTAAAAAGTCTGAATCATCTAAAGAGGAAAAACCAAAGGTCGAATCCACCTTTTCTTGACTTGGGGGACAATCACCAAAGTTCGTGCTTGTAACAAAAGGGGCCATCCCCTCTCACCTCAAATCAAGGGCTGAGTTCAGGTACAATATCTTAACTTAATAGACAAATGTAGACTTTTAATGTGTATGTGATAGTGTAATAGTAGTATAGCCATATCATAATCATATATAAGGTATAGGATTATTTGAGAATCTAGTAGAAATACCAGTTCAATCGGTTAGAGTGGATACCTAACATTTTTCCATCTTCGTAACTTGACACTTACCTTTATCTTTAGACCAAATCAATTTCTAAACCCCTTCTTTAAGGATTGGGTTCACCCATCGAGTCCTAAGTCTTTATCCTGAGTGACGCATATCAAATTTTCCTACCCCCTATTTGCTAAGAATGTGTCATAATAGATTTTAATACCTATTAAGACACAGAAGGAGAAAACCTCTACGAAGTAGACCTTTACATATCTTCCAAGGCTCGCGGATGGCAATTGTCCTTGCAACTTGGCACAAAAACAAAAATGCATGACAACCAAAAAGATGACAACTGAGTAGAGCCACTAAAGCTTGAGGAGATGTGTACTTGCCAGAAATATATACAATCAGATTTTTGTTGTCAAATTCAATAATAAGGTGTTCCAGCTGTCCTCGACAGCATGAAGAATTCCGGATCGTATGGCCATCATTTCTCCAACAAGAATTAAAGAAAATGTCACTGTAACAAAGGTTTGCCATCATCATCAAGGAGTGATACATCACAATTTAATTTAAAAAAAAACCGACAGGAGGAGGAGATGAGTGAGAGAAATTAACTCTCTATTGAGGAGGGGCTGATTGTTTTGAGAGATAATGAATTCGTTGAAGACTTGTTGAGCTTGCTAAATAACATCAGTTGGAGACCAAGAATGTAATTTCACAACAAATCCAAGATCATTTCCTTGACAGTGTTGAAACAGCAAAAAGTCTCTTCCTCATTCGAACTTGCATAAGCTTCCCTGCAAATCCAATCTAAAATCTTAACACAATTTTAAGAATTAAACTACCAATATCAAACAGGGATCATTGGTACATACCCTTTATGTCGGCCATGCGCCTTTATAAGGTAGTATCAATTGGAAGATAGAGGTTGATTAAGAGCTGGGATGAAATAGACATCATCAGTACTATGAGTACGGTTCCATATATGTTCCTGTTATGGGGTTACGTCCAGATGAGGTTGAGTAATCGATAGTAAGGATTTTGTTTTGAGGGAATGGTATCTCATGGATGTATTTATTGTAAGATTTCCTATTAGGTGGGCTAGCATAGTCAAATATTTGTTTTCAAAATCGGTTTAGTGGTGTTGACTAAAGATGGAGTAAGCAGAAAGAATCCAATATTATTGGTAAGTGATCTCTATGGAGATATTGGATTCCATTGGATTCTATTAACACACCTTAATGGTATGAAATATTTATTTCTATGTGTGGACCTAAGGTATTGTTTCCTTAATGGGGAGGAAACCCTAATTTTATTGCAGGGTTGGTCCCTACCCTCACCCCTATATATAGTTATCACTGACCCATTAAGTGAAGCTAACAATCAAAAGCATAAGGGAAAGAGGGTAGACCAGACCAACATTGAT
>NW_024869636.1:0-8947 GCF_013358625.1 Macadamia integrifolia
ATCCTTCAAGATCAACACATAAATCATCTACTAAACCTTAGATTCATCATTTCAAAGGGGATTTACAAGATCTTAAGAAACCCTACTCGAATCAAGGGTTTAAGCTTGGGTATGATGAATGTTCAAAGAACCCGACTTTGCTTACCTCCAAATGTAGATCTAGAGTTGAAGATCACTCTTCCGGCACCGGAATGGGAAGATCAAGCTTCGGCGCCGCTGAAATCCTTCTCTTCTTCCTCTTCCTTCTCTTCCCTTCTTCTTCCCTTTCTTTCCTCTCTCCTCTTTACTATCCTCACCAACGTACGGGTGTCATAAATGGAAAGAAAAGAAAATCATAAAGCTATATATATAATTCCTAAATAAGTGAATAGTGCACATGGATGGGTCACTTAGGTGGGTGGGTGCACCCACCTGTCCGCCCACCTGAGGGCCAAAACTTGGGATTTTGACAGGGTTCGGGCCTCGGCACGAACCCCACCCCTGGTATACGATGTAGCATACGTATATACCTTAAAATATGGATATAATACCTGCTTTATCCGTACATGGCCTTATGGTAGGTGCATTTACACGGCTTGGGCACTCCCGTCTCTTCTGGCACTGGCTCGGACTTGTCGGGCCAGCCGGTGTTTAAGGTCACCCGTGCCATCACAGCCCATAAGGAACCCGCTCTAATTTCCTCCGGCTCGGTTCCTGCATGGTTAAACTGGTTCAACCGCAAAATCAGACCGGGTTTAAAAAGTAGGGTATTACAGATATAGTGCAAAAGCGCTGCCTAAATTCCCAATACCAAAATCCATTTCTAAACCATAGCACATAAGTCATGTCTGATTTCTTACCCAAGTGCTGGAAGTTTTAATTTCTAGAAGAAAGTGAGAGAAAAGTTATATCTTTGCCTTTGAGTTAAGGAGAATTACTTAAAATTTCATTATTGTCATCAGTTGTTGTCATGTAAACATCAGATTGTAATTTCATTTATGTTTGTATGATACCAACCCTATCTCTACATGCATTAATTTATGTATTCATCACATAAAATATTGACTTATTTTTATCATTTCATGCATTACTTTATGCATTTGTACATTAAATGATATTCTACTTCAGCATTCTATGTGTCATCATATGTGCTCCTCACATAAGATAACAATCATAATCATTGTTTCATGAGGCATCGCACATATATAAAAATAAGTTAGTTGCATTTTTTATCATTTTATGTGATTGCAATTATTTCATGCAATAGTATATATATATATGTTACATTATCTCATGTGATAAAGTTTCCAGGTTGGCTTAGGGTGTTAAAATTCTCGGGGAAGAATATTAGAAATCCAAGTAACTGGTAGAAAGATCGGTTTACTATGTGAGGTGGGTGCCTAACACCTTCTCACTCTCGTAACTTGACACGGAGCTATATCCCTGATAAGCAGACCATGTGAAGTCAAACTTGGGGGTTTGATCCCTCAATTGGAATCAAACCCCCTTTTCTCCTTCATTCCATTAGGGATCCTATGGAATGTTTCCTATTGTCATTTTCCCACTTACTTCCTCTCACTTGTCTGCCTTACAAGATGCTATCTCCAAACAAGTCTGGCGACGATGGGGGGAGGGGGAAGGCATGATTTGTTTGGGGTCGCCATCTAGGATTCAGGGCCTAAAGGGGTAACCTCTCTCTCTCTCTCCCCCATTTGTCCCACTTACTGGTCCCCATGCTATAGAACCTTGGGATATATTCATTTTGACCAGATATAATATCTCCTTGCAAAAAAATAAAAATTAAATTTTTTTTCAAAGATCAAACAAGGAACCTGAAGAGGTCATGTGTTCTTTGCAGGGTTGTACTCCAATGTTAAATAATTAAATTTAGGCCCATATTTTTACATGTTTTTGCAGTGAAAGTGTATTTTTGATGTCTCTCAAGTTAAACTTATGCAATTCTTTGAGACTTCTAATAGTCTTAATGGTAAAATTAATTAGAAAAGAAAATGAAAGTGGTAAAGCTTATTTGGTCAACCTTTTAATTTTGGAGTGAAAATTGCCACTTTATGAGCCCCATGAGTGTGGGTTAGGTTTTCGCATGAGAATGGTTCTCGTACGAGGACATGATATGCTCCCTCTAAGTAATCTTATTTGGCCAACTTTTATTTCTACTACATAGCAATATGGTTTAGTACATGGAGACTGTTGTAACCCGGCAGTCACTATGAGGGGGTGAATCACTGAGTCTAATTCTGATCCCTGAATTGGCTTGAACACTAACTTGAAAAACCATGTAATACAAGTACCTACTTACACACAGTCTTATGCACATTCAGTCTCTCATAGGCATTTCCATGTGTGCACACACATTCCTTATTCCATGCACTTCATATAGTATACGGTACAAACAAAGACCACACCTACAACACAAAGATTTTATGAGGTTCAACAAGATTCCTACTTCCCAGAGTAGTGTTGTATGAGTTTTAAAAGTAACCACAAACGTATTGATCAGTGTAGCTAACGGGTTGAATACAGGGAGAGCAGCCACTTTATTTTTAGCTTCTTTTAGTAATGCAAAAGTTAACGATTGATTATGGTGATCTACTTCTAACGACCAACCTAAAACAAATGCATCTAAAAACTTCCTAACCAACACATCTAAGGAAATTGGAATATAAATTGCAACAAAAATTGAATGACCTAACCATTCATCATCTAAGAATTTAAATACTCAAACCACACAATTAAAAAGCAAATAATTGAAAGTAAAAGTGCTGAAATAAAAAGTGCTGAAAAGTAAATAAAAGTGCAAATAAAGGGACAAAGCCAGAGAGCGGCACACAAGTAGGTTTCTCTACTTAGCCTAAGGGATGAACCATAAATAATATAAGCTTCCCTACTTGACCAGAGAGTTACTCTTACAAGGGCTGCTCTACTTAGCTTTAGGGGTAGGGAGGCAAAGTAAATAAGAAAAGTAAAATGATGGTTCCATAGCTACACAGGGGCAAAGCCCACACATGCATCTAGCCATGAACCTTGGGGGAAATGGAAAACATCAAAGTAAAAACTGAAATTTAAATCCTAAATTAAGAATGAATGGGTAGCAAGAAGAGGGAATGAGAGGGGGGATGAGATCACTTATGAAGAAGCCTACTTACCTGAATTAAAACTTCAATCCTTGAACTAAAAACTTGATTGATTTGAGATACTACCAACCTCCAAAACCAGATCTGAACTAAATCAAATCTGAAATTGTTAGGCATGGAGAAAACAAATCATGATGAGAAAAACTGAACTTGAAAGAGATGCTCCACAACTTGTTCCTGTCACCTAGAACTAAGCCTTGAACTAGAAATTAAAATTATTACACCTTTGAATAACTTGAATTGCATGAACAATAAAGACTTGCATTAATAAAAAAAAATTACAAAAGTGCTTGCATAAAAAAAAAAAAACTAAGAAGAAGAACTAAAGAGACAGAGAGCATAACTAAAAACCTATAAGAAGAGAGGAAAAGAGGAAACCCTAAAAGAGAAGTATGCCCTCCCCTTGTATTGATTCTATTATATAGAGAATGGGAGGGAGTACAACGAATTTTGGTTTTCTAGTTTAGGGGATTTTTTGAGATTCTTGTCGATGAGGTGGAAGTTGGAAATTAGGACAGAAGAGAGAAAAAGAGAAAATAGGAAAGAAAGTAGGGGGCAGAGAAGCTTGGACGCTTTTCTATTTGTTTCCTTATTTTTTTTTTCTTTTTGTTTTTCCTTTCCTATTTTTTCAATTTTCTCTTTTATTTCCTTCTTTTCCTCTCTCTATTCAAACTTGCACACAAAGCTCTCCCTTGGCCGACCTCCTATTCCTTGCTTGAATTAATTAGGACATCTTCTAATTGAGTAGGAAGTTCCATCCATGCCCCTTGCTTTAAATGATGAGTAGGAGAGAGAAAATCTTCAAAAAAAATTCCAAAAAATGGCAGCCAAGAGGTTTGAACTTGAGACCTCCTGGTGGGCAAGGGATTTTTGCACACCACAACACACCAACTATGCTAGGTAGTTGTTACTAAAAAAGAATCTTCAATCACTCAAGTGGGGTCCATCGATCCTTGTTGACATTTGGAATATTCCTTGTACGCCTGGGACAACTGCAAACAGGGCTAGTTTTGCATCTTGGTTTAGTTCTAATCCATTATTCTTTTTCTGGCACAAAAATAATAATCACTTGTATGGGTGACCAAATGGATGTGTACTTTTAATGCAACACATCCATCTTGCTTAAAATTTCGTCATCTTTAAAAACTATGAAAGAAATAGAAACTCTTTATGTATAAAATTGAAGATATGACAACTGATAGTCCTTAAGGCCTTGAAAATGTAAAACCTGCAAAAAGAAAGTAAAACCCAAGGTAGCTCCATTCTAAATATGTAAAATTCATGCTTTACTACCAAATATTTAATACATAAATGTGCTCATCAGAATTCCCCCACATTTAGACTTTGCTAGTCCTTGAGCAAAACAAAAAGAAAAAGAATAAAAAGTAAATAACAAAAAACCTAACTCACTTTCAGAGGAATCATAGTTGTACTTAGCATGTGCAACAAGCCTTTAAAGTACTAGGTCACCCCTTGAGGACAAGTTGTGTCTTGTGGATGTTTGCAGTGAATAAACACCCAAAATTCAGAAGAAAAAAAATGAAATCTCAACCTTCGCTAAAGGTAAGGGCTATACCGATCCGGAGTAAAGATAATTCTTCTTACACTTGATCTAAGGACCCCCACACTTGAATTTTTATTACCCCACATTGATTTTAGGCACAAGCATATTTTTTTTAATTTGGAACTCACCTTGTCTCTTCTAAAACATCCTTAAGGCAAGACTACTTGTGAGGTAATAGGGAACCAAGGACTAAGGCATGGAGTGTTTTTGACAAAACATGTTACCAAGGCATTGATGAAATTTGCATATACTTTCTTACTGTGGGGTTTTCTTTCTCTTTTTTTTTTTTTTATAAAAACTCTATCCTACTCCACTACTGTTGGCCTGAATGACATGGTGGAACAAACACCAGACACCCAAATTACTATGTAGCTTCTCTTTTTGCATGTGCCTACATAGATAGTGATGTTAGAGTTATTTCAGAAGTTTCCTCCCTAAGAATTTCGATCAAGACACCAAGCTTCCTGAGGCTCAATGCCCTATCTAGTTCTAAGAAAATCAACTCTTACTTTTCATTTATATCACTTTCCTCACTTTATTTAAAATTTTGTATTTGTCAACTCATGCCAATTTAAAAAGAAGGTCTCAACTCCAAATCAAGAGTACAAGGAACCCACAGACTTATAAATGGTCCACCACCAAAAAATAAGGGTCTCTTATTTTTCAAAAGAGAGTCTCATCTCAAGATATAGGCCTGCTTCTTTTTTCTCAAGGTGGGAACCTTAATACTCTTATTATCATACATCAAACAACCGAATGGTATGATCATTAGCCAAAAATCAAAGTAGGACTTCATCCTTAGCAAACTCAAAAACAGAAAGAAAAACAAACACAAAAAAAAGGGAAAAAGCAAAACAAAAAGAAACACTAGTTTCCCTCCCCCACACTTAAGGTACGCAATGTCCTCAATGCATGGAAAGAATTAAAGGGAAAGACAATGCAAGGGGATCATACCTGGGTAAAAGTTAGTCATTTATGTAAAGAGATTCATGGAGATCCATGACTGCTTCCAAAGCAAAAGATGATGACTCAAGAAAGGGCTTCAACTTATAGGTGATCCTATATTTCTTCATGATGGTCTCAAATGATCTATTGCAAAAATGCTTGCACCTGTAAAAAATGTAATAAATGATCCCTTTATCCATACACTTTAGGATTTCTCTTTGAATGGCTTCCTTCATCAGTGGGTTAGCTCTCCTCTGCGGTTCCGTTGAAGGTTTGGACCCCTCTATGAGGTCAATATGATGTTGAATAATAGAAGGGCTAATTCCTTTGATGTCAGCCATGGTCCAACCTAGGGCTTCCTTATTGTCTTTTAACACTTTAAGTATTTCCTCTTCCTGGCTAGAAGTCAAATATGAAGAAATTATTACTGAAAGAGTCTGGTCATGCCCTAGGAAAGCATACCTCAAATCAGATGGCAACTCCTGAAGATCTAGCTTATGGGGCTCCACTATAGAAGGTTTGGGAATGAAATTAAAGGGGGTCCTAAGGGCTATATAGGTGGTTAGAGACTCCAAACCTCAGACATAATTCTGTCACCAAAGCCATCCAATTGTTCCATACACTCTTGAAATTCAGAATCAAAATCAATATCAAAATATGTCTCAGTGGAATCTGGAATTTCCTAGAGCATATGAACTTCCTTCTCATGGGATTTGGTTGCTTACTTAACCTAAAGACATTAAAATCCATAGAAGTGTTACCAAAAGAAAGTTTCATGGTACCGTTCCTACAATTAATTATGGCATTGCTGGTTGCAAGGAATGGTCTACCAAGAATAATTGGGATCTGGTCTTTAATGTTGGCAACTAGTTTGGTGTCTAAAACAATGAAATCAATAGGGAATAAAAATTCCCCAACTTTAAGTAAGACATCCTCAACCATCCTTTTAGGAATCTTAACAGATCTATCTGCCAACTGAAGAGTAGTTCCAGTGGCTTTCAATTCTCCCAATCCTAGTTGCTTATACACATGGTAAGGCAAAAGATTAACACTTATGCCAAGGTCAAGTAAGGCATTGTAGACACCCAATTTTGTCACCCTCCTCCGGCTATGATGAAATAGGGATCTTGGATAGGACTTTCGGCTTCCGATCAATAGAGATGCTGATGGAAATATTCCCCTACCTTAAACCCTGGAAATCCCCAAGTCGGAGAGAAGAGGGTCCAGTTTTGGCCCGCGCCCCACAAACCATGGCCCGCACCCCCGTCCATAGGCCCGTGCCCCTGCTCACATGCCTATGCCCATGCCCTACAACCTTTGTGCTGGCCAGTAGGTCAGCCAAGTGCGTGCGCACACTGGTCAGTAGGCCAGCCCGCACATATGCATGTGCTGGCTGCTACCCATGTATGCCTATGCTCACTGCCCAAGCCCGTGCCCCCTTTGCCAGCTGCTGCCAATGCGTGCCCATACCATGGTGTCGCGTCATACGCCGCACACCCATATGCATTTACCCATTCGCCATGCGCCGCACACCCATAACATCACCAGTATTGCCTACTCTCCTACATGGACCATGCCTCGTGCACTTCGGCCTAGTCTCCACGCCATCGTCAACGGTCGGGATTGGTGTTCCCCTAACCCAATGGGTGAAGGGATTCCCCCTCCACCCACTTTAAAACCAAAAACCCTGTTTTTCTGCTAGTAATTCTCTCTAAAAAAAAACCCATCTTTTACCCATTGGACAAAATCCCTCCCCACCCATTTTTATCCAAAGACCTCTTTTATCCAGTGTATAAAAGACCTATCCCCCCACTTTAGGTAAAGAACCCCCCTTTTGTCCATCGGACAAAGAGGTTCCCTCTTTCCTATTGGCCAAAAAAACCTATAAATACCCCCTCCTTTGGATTTTACACACTAAAATTCCACCTCACTCCATTGTAGTGAATCTTTTCTCCCCTGCCCCTTTTGATTTTCTTCGGGTCTTCGGAGCGATCTTCGTCAAGATCTGAAATCTTGTTCGGATCATCGAAGTGTTCTTCGGGACTTTGAAGATCTTCAATCCAACTCCTTAGTTCAATCCATTTTTTTCCAAAGGTAGCATATTCTTCAACCCCCTTCTTTGAGTGTTCTTGAGTTTTACCAGAAATAAAAACCCTCCCTTCGAGGTCCTTCAGGTCAATGAAGAGATCTCTGTAAAGATCTAGAACACTGTTCGGATCTTTAAAGTGTTCTTCAGGACTTTAGAGATCTTCAATCCATTTTTAGGTCAAGCTTTTTCTTTCCAAAAATAGTAGTCCTAGTGGAAGCCCTATCCGAGTGCCCCTGGAATCTTTCTAGAAATAGCCTTTCCTAGTGGAAACCCTGCCGAAGTGCCATCTTAGCCTAGCCCTCCCTTAGCCTATCCCCAATGGAAGCTCTACCGGAGTGCCACCTTAATCTAGCCCTCCCCTAACCTATCCCCAATGGAAGCTCTACCAGAGAACCACCTCATCCTCAGCCCAAAAATAGCCTCCCTACCCTATCCCTAGTGGAAGCTTTGTCGGAGTACCACCTCAGCCTAGCCCTCCCCTAGCCTAACCCTAGTGGAAGCTCTGCTAGAGAACCACCTCATCCTAAGCCCAAAAATGGCCTTCCCTAGCTGAAGCTCTGTCTGAATCCAAATCCAGAAATAGCCTTCCCTAGCTAAAGCTCTATTCGAATCCAAATCCGAAAGTAACCGTTTCTAGCCAAAACCCTGCCCATATATCATCACAATCAACATCTCTCAAGAAAGGAAGTTGGAGGTCAAGACCATCTTCCCCTAAGCCAAGAGAATCCGAAAGACAGTCCGAGCTAGTACTAATCAGGGGCCCACCCCTCTTGACCCGAAACAGGGGTTTAGTTTATGTATAACTTCTCAACCCAATCATCATCCTGTAGACTTTATATAGACCTTGTTTTAGTGTATATAGTAGTTTGAATTCAGTTAATATATATATGTGTGATAACTTAGCCATACATGTGTGTTTGAGATTTAAAATGTAACCGCAAGCGTATGAATCAGTGTAGCTATGGGTCAAACACAGGGAGAGCAGCCACTTTATTTTTTATTTCTTTTAATAATGCGAAAGTGAATCGATTAATGGTTGTGATCTAATTCTAATTACCGTCCTAAACATATGTATCTAAAATAACGTCCTAACCATTCATCATCTAAGAATTTAAAGACGCAAGCCACGCAATTAAAATTAAATAAATAAATAACTGAAAATAAACAACCCACGCAATTAAAAAAATAAATAAATAAATAAAGGAAAAAATGCTGAAA
>NW_024869637.1:0-8912 GCF_013358625.1 Macadamia integrifolia
CAGCAGCTGATCCAAGATTAAACTTACCAGGACCTCTTTTCTCATGCGAGAACAGGGTTGCATTGAAATCCCCCATCACAGACCACGGAACCAAAGCTGATATCGACAACTCCAAATCTAACCACAATTGCCTACGCATAATTTTAAAAGAACTTGCATGTACAAAAGAAATACCCACTTTACTACCTGGCCAATCAAAGATGACTGATATATATTGATCAGACATACCTGCAACAACTGGTCTCGAAACCCCCACCTTCCATATAATCCATAAATTTGGGACTTTGTCATCCCGAAAATTATGAATGAAATCCACAGCATACCCCAACCGACTAAAGAAAATAACAGGAAATTTACATACCTGAACCATGGGTTCAGCCAAGCATAACACATCCGGGGCATGCTCCTTCACCAGTAGACGTAAAGCGCACAACCCTGCTGCCTTCCTAACACCCCGAATGTTCCAATACAGAATCTTCATGAATTACTTCTTAGAGAATTGATTTTTATCAGACTTTTTAGCCTGACTTCCTGTTTTCTTTCTTTGCTTTCCACCCTCCAGCATACCTCCGGCCTCCTTCTCCCGAGCCACTGCCACCGTATCCATTCTTATAATTTCTGAATGCACAATAGAGACTGTTCCCCTTGAACATTCCACCCTGGGCAAAGAAGAAACCACATGATCCTCACCAGGGTCTTCAACAACTGGCTGCATAGCACTAGCCATGGCAACACCACGTCCAGGTCCTTGACCCCCACCGAGCCTTCTATAACGAGAAGGATACCTCCCCTCCGGAACAGTAACCTCGCCCATAGGAGTAAGCCCCATTCTGGGTTCGTTCCCCCCCAATGGATCCACTGGCGGATCACCAGGAACTCCATGGAGCGGGTTCTCAGTTGGGTTTGGATCAGAGTCAACATCCGATCCCTCATCCATTCGAAATACCTCTCCTTCCTTAGGTAGAATATTAGAAATCTCTCCTTCCTTATTTATAGGATTAGAATCAGACTCTAATTCTATAACCGTCCCTGACACAAAGCCTTCCTTAATTCCATAATTTTCATCTCCGTTGGACTCCTTTCCTAAAACGTTTGAGACAGAGTTGGAAGGATTCAAAAATATTTGAATATCTCCCCCAGCCTTAGACGAATTTGAATTAGGAGAGATTTGATCTTGAATAGGATCAAAATTATTCTGCTGATGTGGCAAAGATCTTCCCCTAGAAAGAGACTCTCTCACCGAGTTAATCCCACCTGAGTTGACTCCATCTTCAACATATACTGCCCCTGGAACCTTTGCTAATTTATCAGCCGCACTTTGCTTTTCATCATCCAATCTTTTCAGCCTACACTTGGAAATCAAATGTCCGACTCGTTTACAGTATCCACAACGCTCCACATTATCTTCATACACCACCTTTTGACAGAAACCATACACCTGAGATGTACCTGGTTCTAATCTTTCCACCTGTACTTCCTCCACCCTCTCTGCCAAGTCAGAGATATCAACCTCCACCAGCACTCTCGCAAAAAAGCCAAGAATGCCTTGTCTTGTTCGTCTGTCTAGGGACACAGGGCGCCCTACTGCCTTTGCTATAGACAATAACACATTTTCGTGCCAGTATTCAAGCGGGAGATCAGGAAACCGTATCCATACAAGCTTTGTGAGAAGTTGCTTCTCGTGAATATTAAAATCAGGTTTCCAATGTTGAAATCGAATGACCTGATCACCAATCCTAAGGGGAGACCTTCGCCACACCGCTGCCTTGTCGCCCTCGCACTGAAACTGAAAAATTACATAACCTTTTCCCAATGGATGCATTAGCACCCCTTGACTGAGGTTCCATTTTTCCCGAGCTTCCGCTCTCAAACCATCCAAAGAGATCAATCGGAAGTTAACCCTACCGATTAAGGCAAAACGAAAATTTTGTCTCTTCGATTCATAGTCTCTCTGCGGGATCATTACTCGTCTTTTACTCCCTACCTGAATCGGCTCTGGGAGAGTGTCAATGGCAGGCCAAGACGAAACACCCAAGGCTTTTGCATATGTACGTCGCTGGCCTGCATCCTTGTGCCTTTCATCCTGTGGAGGACCATCTGGACCACGATCCAGAGACTCCCGAGCTCCACCATCGTCATCCTCCACAGCCATAGCTCCATTCTCCCCTGAATCGCCAGACACTCTCTCTCCTCCAAAATGCATGGTCTAGTGACCTGACGAAGAAGAAAGAGAGGCTGGACTGATCGGAGTTCTTCAGATCCAGAGAAATCAGCAAGGGCTGGACTGATCGGTGTGTTCGGTGAAATCAGCAAGGGCTGGATTGATCCAGAGAAAACAGAGGAACCTGCTTTTGTGGTTGAACCGAGAATCAAAGAACGCACCAGAGATCAGTTCTTCAGTGTTCGGTGTGTTGGATCTGATCGGAGTTCGGTGAAGCTGTAATTCAGTGGAGAAGAGTTTTCAGATCTGCTCGGATCTGCTCGGATCAGCTCAGATCTGCACTTCTTCTTCTTCTTCTTCTTCTTCTTCTTCTTCTTCTTCTTCTTCTTCTTCTTCTTCTCTTCTTCTCTTCTTCTTCCTTGCTGCTGGAACAACCGAACCTGCAACTTACCTTTCTCTCCTTTCCTTGGCGCCGACAAATCCGCAGTGAAGATCGAATGTTGGATCTACGGGCAGATCCCTGACTCCTTGCATAAGGGTCTTCACTTCTGCAACGTCTTCACCGCCCTCAGTAGCAGAGAGTGTCGCAGCTTCTCTCAGCAGATCGATACCTGTGGCTAAGCGAGAGACGCTCTCAGCAGATCTGCAGCTTCAGCAGATCGATACCTTGCTGGAAGATTTAAAACAGTAGAATGTTTGTCAAAATTGACAATGATTGGCATCATCAACCATCTTAGAATTTTTGATGATCTATCTTGCTTAAATGTATGTTAGCTTTATTGACATCTATTGCATATTTTTAGGGGGGAGCTTCACCTTAATACTCGTTTTTTGAATGCATTTTTACATGATGCATATGCTTAGGGGGAGCATGTTTCAGTCTTGACTACATGCTTATTTTGTTTTTTAAGCATACCCTTAGAGGGGGTTATTTTGCCCACACTCCTTATTAAGGTTACAATAGGAAAAAGACAATATAGAGATTTTAATACCCCACTTTTTGTTGTTGACAAAGGGGGAGAAATTGTGAAATGATTTTCTAATTTATTGATAATTGATTATTTATTTTATTTGAGAATCATCTGTTTGTCATCATCAAAAAGGGGGAGATTGTTAGGGATATGCCCACACTCCTATAGTTGGTTTTGATGATAACAAACATATGAAGATATGTCACAATTTTCCTTTAAGTATTGTTTTGTAGAGACTTCATATCAAAGATCGAATTTGGTGAATGAAACGACGAAATGAAGATTGAAGTCATCAAATGAAGAGTATCAACGAGTTGGCATCAATTCTTGAAGAAGATATCATAAGAATTAAAGCTTCAAGATGTCAAGACATAAAGCTTAAAGACATGGAAGTGCAAACAAGAAGAAAAGAAGATGAAGTGCCAAAGAGTGGAAGGTTCAAGTGAAGAAGAAGACCACTAGGATAGATTGGTCATTTTTAATATAATTTGTAACTTCCACATATATATATATGCACTTACCACATGCATGTGCATTGCATCATACTAGAATGACCATAGAACATACCTTGACCAAGTATGAAAAGTCTCTAAGTGGTGAGAAACATATTAGGAAAAATGTGTTCTAGTGAAATTCTGTGAAAAACACATTAACCTGACTCAAGGGTATTTTAGGTAATCTTCAATTCCGTATCAGGAGATTAAACCTTCATAGAAGTTGTAGGAAATCGAGTTGTGATTCCAACGCAACTGATCTCAGATCAATCTGAAATCAGACCGAAAAGTTATGGTCAAAACACTGACGATTGGTCAGTATGACAGCATTCTTTCAAAACAGTCTGTCATGTTGGAGGTCGACCGGCTGAAAGCCCCGGTCGACCGGAACTTTCCGTGACCATAGACGGTCGATCGGTAGAAAGTCCCGGTTGACCAGTGACTGCCTGGAAGTGCCCCAACGGCTATATTTTTCCTCAACGGCTCTTGGCGGTCGACCGGCTACCGATGGCGATCGATCGGTGGTCCTAGAATACGTCCGTTAGAGCCGGATTTCCTACCTAAAATGCTTCACTAAGCTCACCTATAAATACCTCTTATACTACTCATTAATTAACAAATAAATCCCAACTTTAGAGAAACATTATTTGAGCATTAGAACTGAGAATTGGTCTACACCATCTTTTGAGTTCAAGTTCTTCATTTTACATTCAAGAGGAACTCAAGACCATCTACAAGTCTTCATCTACATCTTGGCATTTACATTATAAGCATAAAGAAGACTTCAAAAGGTGCATTCATTCTATCATCACTGCATATTTCATTTGCACCACACCGGAGGTAATTCTCTTTTATTCCACTTCTCCATTTTCTATTTTACATTAAGTCTAGACTGTACTTAGGCTTGTGTAAGGACCCTCTCATCCTTAAGAGATTGTAAGGATCCTCTTATCCTTAAAAGAGTGTAAGGTGACTCTCTACCTTAAAGAAGATTGTAAGGTGCATCTCTATCTGCAAATGAGATTGTAAAGGTGCATCTCTGGCTGTAAAGGAGATTTGTAAGGATACTCTTATCCGTGAAAAAAATTGTAAATGTTTTCTTCTCTACCTATTGTACTGAAAGGGAGAACTAGTGGAATACCTTACAAGAGGATTCTTGTAGGGAGTGGCTAGACTCAGATTGAGTGTGCTTGTATTCTCAAAAATCAGAGGACCTTGCATCCTAGTTCTTTAGGTTCCTATTAGATGACGATTATCACATTGATGCAAAATCAAAGTTCAATTTGAAAGTTTTGGTAGTTAGATAACATCATTTGACCCAATATCAGATGCTTTAAGATGTTGCATTTTTCAAAAAAAAAAATTCATCTAGAGAGATAATGCAAAGTTTAGAGACTAGCATACCATGAAACTAGCGCAGGGAATTTCTCTCACCTTCTCTTCAGTAGTTCAGTTAATGGAAGGTTTATTTGTAAATATTCTGCTTGTCTTTCTAGATATGACCTCACCAGCCAATGATATAATAACATTTTGTTGATATTCTGAGCCTTAAAACAACCGCAAATCTCTAAGATTTTAAATAAAAATAAGATTTTCTTCTGTTTTTTAAACCAATTTGACCAATATAAAAAGATAAATTAGGAGCTTTTCATTTACAGGAATGCTTTTATATGGTTAAGATAAAAATGAGTTGAAACAATTTCAACTTCATTTAATATTATATTGTAAAATATTAGATTCTTGGACTATTTAATGTAGAAAGACCATATTTCCCTTTAGTGGAAAAAGGTTTTTTTCCGGATCCCTCTGCATCTCAACTCTTTTCCTACGTTCTTTGACTTTCTTCCTCCTAATCTGATCCTTGCCGCGGAGTAGAGAGTTACTCACTTGGGGGTCTCGTGAAAGTTGTTCAACCAGTCGATAGTGTTATTTCACTCCATTGCCTCAGTGAGACAGGTAACAATCTTGACTTCATAGAATAATTTTGTGTTTCAGTCATAGCTTGATATATTTTATTTTGGTATGTGGGTTCTGTCTTGTTTTTGATGGGTGAGATGTACTTAATCAACATCAGAATCATGTTTTTCTCTCGCTGGTCAAGGCGTTTGATTCTATACTCTCTGTATATGAAGGTATATGCAATTTGATACAGGTTCAAAATTGGTTTCAGTTCTCTTGATATCCTCCTTTTTTTCTCCTTCTAGTTTTCTTTTCTTGAGTTGAGAGTAAGAGGGATTCGGTTGCGATTGTGAAGGTGGATCTCAAGCTTAAGATGTGCAGAGGGTCTTCAGTTCAGAAATTTATAGTGCCCACCATGCAATTAGGTCTTCGGTTTCGGTTGCAAAGTAGTGTGCAAGAAGCTTTTGGAAGATTGTTGTGTCGTTGCTGTTAATAATGGCAGTTCTTTATGCCAATCTCATAACCGGAATGAACATATGCGATGGTATCAGTAGGAGATTGGATTCTAGTAGCGGCCGTGTTGGCGACGGCTGCTGCAGCGACGATAAGATCAGGACGAGGAGGGTCATTGAGGATGTTTTATCGCATTGGGGAATGGAGACGGAGAGAAGAAACAAAAGGGAGAAGATATTAGGGTATATAGGTAAGTTGATGTTTTCGGCATTAGAATGCATAATATTAAATGATGTCACCAACTAATAGATCAAATTTCACGGTGACTAATGGATTTGACATAATTGCAAGAATCTTTCAAACTACACGGAAGCAAGACGTAATTCGTTTAAACCCTTGGATACATGTGTGATTTGGTAATAATGGTTCTCTGGATATAGCGAACTAGATATCTAATTTTAAAGAGTCTCATTATCTCCATCCTCCACGAAACATAGGTGTCTCTTCTCAATTTGATGGCAAAATTCGAAACATAGGTGCTTCTTCTCAAATTGATAGACGTCATGGTCTCAAGCAAATAGAAAAGTGAATAGGAAGAGGAAGAGAGGAAACAAGAAACTAAACTGTACAGAGAGAGTGTCGGAGAAAGTTAGGAGTAAAAAAGATAAAGACCAACATACCTAATGTTCACCTTACCAAAACTCAAATAGATTTTCTTTCAAATGCAGCTCCTCACAAAAAAACTGAAATGGAGAAAAACGAAGTACAGAGTAGAAGGACAGAGAAGGCATCTTATCCATGGTACGAGTTTTGAATCATACAGCTCTGGGATTAATGTGCTGTGTTTTTTTATGCTGGAGTCATGAATCGCCTCTTTGCACGATTAACCTTTCTTCCGTGTTCCTCTTTTTAGTAGAAAGCGAAATGAAAATAACTAGAATCGTAGTAGTAGTTCCACACCCCTCTCGCCCCTTGAACCAACAAAAAAAGAGAATAGGCTTTTTGAAAACGATTAAGGCAGAGATTTCCGGTAGTCATCTATGGCAACAATGGATAAATTGATCTCCAAGCTACAAGAAAAAACTAAAAATTTTAAAACTTAAAAAGAAAGTATGGGGAATATTGAGTTCACCCTTTCTGGGCAAAATATTCCGATTTCTCTCTTTTGGAAAGCCATATTGCATGTAGCATTTATGGAAGATTGCATGTATTATTTATGGAAGTTCTATATTGCATGTGACTATTCTTAGTAACATATCTTAAGTGATTAGGGCTATCAACTCATTCATAAATACAATAGCTATCAATGAAACATTCAGGATGCTTTACAATAAAATTGTGTGTTAGCATGGTATCAAGAGCCACAAAGGCCATTGCCCTCTAGCCCTAATCACTTCCTTCTTCTTCTTCAAGCCCTCCCATGCCACTCCACCTTGTTCATCGATCCTTGGTCTTATGGCTGCCCTCCCTATTTCTGAAGACAACTCTACCACATCCGCCATCACCACCAACCCCTCTCCCACTCCCACCACCTATGGCTCCACCCACCACTTTCTTTCTCTACGTCTCACTCCTTCCAACTATCTCCTTTGGAAGGCGCAAGTTACCCCTTTCCTCACCAGCCAAGATCTCTTTAGTTTTATTGATGGCACCAAACCATGCCCTATTGACGCTGCTAGTGCTGCAACTTGGCGTAGCAAGGATGCCTCTCTGATGAGTTTGCTCAATGCTTCTCTCTCTCTGAACCTGTCTTGCCTCTTATCATCGGCAAGGCCACAAGCAAGGACATCTGGACCACTCTTCAAACAGCATTCGGTTCAACCTCTGCCACTCGTCTACTTTTCCTTCACATCAGTCTTCAACAAATAGCATAGAAATCTGATGAATCTGTGATGGACTTTCCTCAACACACAAAATCTCTCGCAGATGAACTTGCGGTTGCAAGGAAACCCCTTCCACTAAAGGACTTCAACGTCCATATTTTTTGCGGCCTGCGCAAGGATCTTCAAGATATTGTCCCAACTCTTCTTGGGTGCTAAAAAACCATCACATACACTGATCTGCATGGTCTACTCCTCAGCCACGAGTGCCTTCGCTCCTTCAACAAGGTAACCATATCTGATGATGTTTCCAGCGACTGTTCTATGACCGCAAACATTGCTCAAAAGGATGGCTCCTCTCCCTTGGCTAATACTGCCTTTGGCCCTTCTTCCTCTGGCTGTGGCAACTCTAAAGGTCGTGGGGGACGGGGTGGTCATTTTGGTCGTGGTCATGGTCGCGGTGCCTGATGAGCACATTTATGTGTGAAATCTAGGATAGTAAAACATGCATTTTACATATTTAGAATGGAGCTACCTTGGGTTTTACTCTCTTTTTGCAGGTTTTATATTTTCAAGGCCTTAAGGATTATCGGACGCTATATCTCCAATTGTACACGTAAAGAGGTCCTATTTCTTTTCATGGTTGCGAAGAGGACAAAATTCTGAGCAAGATGGGTGTGTCCAATTAAAAGTACGTATTCGTTTGGTTACTCATACAAGTGATTATTCTTTTCAGGCCAGAAAAAGAATAATGGATCAGAACTGAACCGAGATGTAGAATCCGCCCGTTTGCAATTGTCTCAGAGGCACAAAGAATACTCCAAATGTCAACAAGGATCAATGGACCACATCCTTAAGTGATTGAAGATTCATTTTTGGTAAGAACAACTACCTAGTGTAGTTGGTGAGCTATGGTGTGCAAAATTCCCTTGCTCACCAAGAAGTCTCAAGTTCGAATCTCATGGTTGTATTTTTAAGAGAATTTTGTTGAAGATTTTTTACTTTTCACTCACTTAAAGCACTAAGGGCATGGAGGGGATTTTCACATCAAATTAGAAGCAAGGAAAATCGTGGAAGGGTTCCTGCGCAAGAAGAGAAGAAAAAAAAAAGGAAA
>NW_024869638.1:0-8797 GCF_013358625.1 Macadamia integrifolia
TCATTTTTACTTGATTTTTTTTTTTTTTTTTTAAATAATAAAAGAAAAAAAGATGAGATATTTTGTTATAAAAATTATATTGTTATAAATCATTTTTTTTTTTATTCTATTTTGTTACTATTACCAACTCAAATGGTCACATCGCATAGTTAAAGTTAAAAGGATAAATTCTTTCTTAGGATTCACTAAACCCCGTAAATGACTGTTCTGATATATCATGGAAACTTTTGGGCTAATAAAATCAAATAATTCTCCATGGTGGAACAAAATATCACTTATTTCACCAAACAAATGTTGTTATGTAGGGGTGAAATAGGGTCGTGCGTCGGATTTCTTAAAATCCCAACCCAACTCTAGGTCTTCAAAACTCAACACAGGCCCAACCCAACCTTGTCGGGCTTAGGTAAAGCCTATACTTACTAAAGTTGGGGGTGGTGAGATTATGGCTAGCCCTTGTTCACCGTTAATCCATAAATTTGCAGCAAGTGAGATTATCAATTTGGTAATAAGATAGACATTCACAAATGTTAAGTCTATACTTACCAAAGTGGGGGTGGGGAGATGTTAAGATTATGATTAGCCCTTAAATTTGTAGCAAGTGAGGTTCTCAATTTGGTTATAAGATAGACATTCTAATCGCCCGGTATCACCACATTTCCTAGAAACCGGATATGCCAAATTTTGGTCCAATCCTTTATGATTGTTACCGTATCTAAAGTTGATATCAATACATGACAGGAGACATGAAGACAACCTATATAAAGAAAAGTGAGGAAAAAGTTTAGTCATTTGGGAGTCTTAGACTCTTAACTCAATAAGTAAGAGGATGCGGATTGTGTAATACATGATGTGGGCCTATGGGAAGAGAAACACTATTACTAAATATAATAATAGATCAAGGTTAAAAATCAGCCCGGTTTGGCCGGGTCAGGCTAGGCTAGGTTGACCCTCATAATCGGGTTAGAAAGGGTTCAGGCTAAGGACGGGTCAAAGCGGGTACAGGCCTTCAATACCAGACTTACACCCCCATTGTTATGTCCTCTTGAATGACGAACCAATCCTTTGAATCCAATGCCAACTGTTACCTTACATTTTCTTTTGAGCCTTTCAATCAATCCATATGACCCCATAGAATGACTTTGCTAAAACCCGATTAATTTTCAATTGTTGGCTCTATTTCTCTTCAATCACAGCCATAATTATCATAGTTTGATGAGTCCCAAATTTAATGGACATGCTGTCTATCCATTCTACCCATCATCAAACTTTCAAACCATTTCCCATGGTCAGACTCATAGAATCACATTTGGGGTGGCATTATATGTTTTTTTAACATGTGCGCTCAAGAAACATAAAATTTAACCATTGCCATGCGAGAAAATGAAATTTATGCATTTCTTTTGCAAAAAATTACAAGTAGGTCATTTTTTTTTTTTTTCTTGATATATAGAGAGAAAAATAGATAACAGCCAAGAGACTTGAACTCGAGACCTTTCAAATTTATTACAAGCAAGCAGGTGAACTTACTTAAAACAAAAACAACAAGAACATTTTTAGGCAAGCTTGGCTAAGACACCAACCAAGGGTGCAGTGTTAACAGTTGCAGGCTCACTTTGCTGGAAGTTAGACCTTGAATCAGTAAAACCATCACTGACATCCGGACCACCAATAATTGCCCCTTCCAACACATTTGGATTGGGTGCATTCTTGTTAAACCAAGCATCAAAACCTCCTTTGCATGTCACAGGCGTGGGATCCTTCTTTATTGAAACAATTGAAGCTCCTCTGTGATGAACCATCTCTGGGTACTTTGACCCAAAACCTACCATGTAGCTTATTCCTCTTGGGTTTGAACCCAAAATATAATCAACCTGAAACCACAAAAAAAAAAGAAAAAAAAAAATTGAACTTCTTCATAATCCAACATAAATAGTGGTGTTCTAGTTCTACAAGACACTAATTATGATAAACAAAAGTGGGATAGCCCACAGAATACAAATTGAGGATCTAACTGATGTGGGAAGGGGTGTGAGTGGTTTAACCCAACCCAACCTTAAATCTCTTAAATCAACCCAAGCCTAGCCTAGTCTGCTCAAGCCGAACTCTGACAGGCATAGCCCAATCCAACTCAGTCTAGTATTACTGGTTAATTGGTTGTGTGATCTTGATATGTTGCAGAGACCAAAGACCAAGGTTTTTGTATATATACAGATTGTGAAAAAGAAGACTTTTTGTAGACATTTTTCTACAAGTATCTATTTATAATTATTAATATATTTATATTATTATATACTTAATATATAGGGTTGGGTTGGATCAGGTTGAGACCTCAATCCAGGCCCAGCCCAACTCGCCTTATTTAGGCTCAGAGTGTGCTAGGGCGGGTTCGGGATGATTAGGCTTTTTTGACACCCCTAGATGTGGGACTACAACTATATAACTCCTAACATCTCAACATTACCCTTGAAGAGCCAGGCTAGATCAGGATGTTCTCGCACACTCCTGGTCCTGGTATTTGTTATCCAGTTTCTTTCTTTGTATTTAAAGAATTCTAAATATCATGATCAGGGGTGTACTAGAATGTTTACTAACTCTACTGGAAGAGACATTTTAGGGAGGACGTACAATAAATGAACTCGAGCTCTGATATCATGTTAAATAAAATGGGACAACCCTAATAATGAAGTAGATGACTTGATTTATACCTGTGATTGCACAAATTTGATTAAGTCAGTTGGCGAAACTGTGCCATCTTGGCAATTGATACTTGCTTGCGCAGCTGATAGGTAGTTGGAATAAGCTGACAGTACAAATAAAGCTGATGTGGTGTATTGGAGACCATTCCATGGCTGCCACCATAGAGCACCTGCAGGAGTCGTCTTGATATTGTTGCTCCCTTTCTGAACGCAAGAGCATATAAACTGCTCTGCTTGACTCTTGTATTGATCCCAGTCCCCATTCGCTACTTTGCCTTCAAGGACAAGCTATGTAACAAGAACAAATCAATATCAAATATTTAGTATATATAGTACCATAGAAGATCAAATCAATATGGACCATGGTGAGCATCAAGCTTAGATAGAAATCTGATAGTACCTTGGAAACTAGGACCTGGGCACCCAAGAACTTGTCATCCCAAGAGAACATGGATCTTGAACCACCGGTATTTTCAGTGTTGCCGAGGTAATCTCTGTAGATCGCTTCACTAGTGGCTCGATGGAGCCACGCAGCTGCCCACAGCAATTCATCCTGACAAGAGAGATAGACGGCTATATTATCATTAATCGAGATAAATCATCATTCCATGTGACAAAATTAGATGCTCTTATGAAAACAAGATTGTCTAAATTGGATTATGCAAAAAAGATAATTTCTTCTGAAAATTATATATATATATATATATAGAGAGAGAGAGAGAGAGAGAGAGAGAGAGATTCCATCCATGGAGAATTATGATAAAACTTTTTCCTCACTTATCAATGCCAAAGAAAGTAGCAACTAAAAACAAAATCTCCAAAGCAAAATAAGTTCCCTTGTCTTTTATACTTTAAATGAATAAAAGGTATGGTACAAGGAGCTGATTTTCCCTTTTGCATTTTACACCCCAAACCTAGATAGAATATCCTAATCATGTACAATTATGTGATAACATTTGTCCCATTTACTGTTATTCAAGGAGAATATTTGTAAAAGCAAAAATGAAACGAATGCTCCCTGGTCATGCAACTCAGTCCACTGACATTGAGGGTGGTGAAATGACACCCCATTCTTATGAAACCCTCAAAACCTAACCCCTACCGATGCCCGTGTGCATCCCCTCGTTGGCCTTGTGCAATGCTGACGACTGAAAATCATCATTTTTTTTCACTAAAATACATACGTTGGCAGGGACCCCAAGATCATTTCATATAAAAATAGAGAGTGGACACAAAGGTGCAAGTGGTCCCTGGCCCAACAGCTCAGAGAACCTTTTCCTTGTGAAATGAAAAATGAAATTAAACTACTATATACATCTTTTATGTTTACCTCATATCCACTACTGGAGTAGAACTTCCCAGCAACTGGAATGCTATTCTGATACAGGCCTTGGTGATTCCGAGCAAAATTAAAGAGCTGAAATTTGATCAAGAAGGAAAAAATAATCACTTATTGTTCTTGAAAATACCCACAAATCATCACCATAATAATAATAATAATAATCTCACCTGCTTTGCATGGTTAAGAAGTATGGAGGAATAGTTAGAATTAGATGACCGGAAAGCAATGGCTGCAGCAGCTAAAGCAGCAGAAGTTTCACCAGCGAGGTCAGCTCCCGGGTTTTCTTCATCGATCTTAAAGGTCGTCCGCGGTGTAGCCATGTCCTCCGGCCTCTGCCAGCATACATGGTCAGAGTCACCATCACCAACTTCACCATAGAGGACATTAGGTTGAGGGTGAGCTTTGATTAGGTAATCAGTTCCCCACTTAATAGCCTGAAGGGCATTATGTAACTCATTTTTAGATGAAAGTTGAGTCCCAAACTCCACTACACTCCATGAAAGCATTGTCACAGTAAATGCTAAGGGAAACCCAAATTTCACATTGTCTCCAGCATCATAGTATCCACCAACAAGATCAATCTGTCAACCCAAAGTCACCATTTTAACAAAATCTCAAAAAAATTAATGGATACAACTATAAATATACTAAAGAGATAAAGTCTCAATAGCTCCTCACATATAGGATCTCATAAGTCAAAAATTAATGCATCACTGACTCGTGGTTTGATACCTCATAGACGGTGGAATCTCATATAGAGAAGTTATTACATAAGAGATCAGTGTACTTACACCAGCATCGCTACCATCATTGAGACCAGAGTCACCTCTCCACTGCACTCTCTGGTCAGGAGGTAGCCTCCCTGATCTTTGGGCTTCAAAATACAACAAAGATTTGGTAAGAGCTGCTTTATAGTCTAGGGAAGCAACTCCATGAAGCAACAGGAGGAGCAAAAAACCTAAACAAGAGAGAGAACTTAGTGAAGACATTACAAACAAAGCTGGCCTAGACTTTAGACTTTGAGCTCAGGCTCTTGAGATGGTGTCCCAATTTATAAGAAATGAAGACTGTTTCGAGATAGGAAAAAATAATGATATTTTTCCAATTTCATTTACCTTTTTTATTCCAGTTCCAATATATATGCTGTTATTCACACTTGTCACGTTTTCCATAGACCCAGATTGGAATTAAATATAACTTTTAAACTCTCTAATTTTGGAAATAGAATCGTCTCTAATTTCATAACTATTCAAAATATGTGAAAAAAAAAATTCTGTTATTTTCATGGATAGTTTTTATCATTACTTTTAGTGGTCATAGTGCAGCAAACAATTAAGAATATTCTTCCAAGTGAATCAATCAAGATTAGAAAAGGGTAAAAAGAAACTACCTTGATATGAGAGAGAGAGAGGGAGAGATTTGTTTCTAAATAATAGGAGAGATTTGGGTTGGAGGTTCCAAAATAAGGGATTTTGATTTGAAAAACATAAACAATGCAATGAAGGGAATATGATTTTAAATAAGAGGAGAGATTTGGGTTGGAGTTTCCAGAAAAAGAGGGAATTGCCATTTTTTATTTGAAAACAGATATAATACAATTAAGGAAAAAGAAAATAAGTTTTATAATCTTTTGATTTGAATAAAAAAAAGGAAAAAAATATGGGTAAAGGATTGGAGTTGGGAAAAATATCTTAGTTTTTGGATGTGTATATATGAATATATGGTAATTTGACCACTAGATATCTAGAAAATGGTATAGATTGATCATGTATGAAATTTCAAAACTTAATCCAATCAATTATTTCCCCTTGTATTAGTATACATCCCCTATGTATTTTTTCATGCATATCTGCTACACTAAACTGGCAATTACTGTGCACTCTCCCCTGGTCTTGGATCTTTTCAATACCAGTCCATCACCACTTGAAAAATATCATTGAGCTGAAACTTTACCTGTGAGCAAGGAACATTAGGATTTCCTTGTCCAAATAATTTGGATACTATCATAATTGAAACATGGTAGATATTTAGTTGTCCAATCGGGTTGGCTTAGAGAAACATTTCCCTGATTTTCTTTTCCTACTTGACAAGTAGTTTACACGACTCACTAGAAAGGTTGTCTTGCGTAGTTTCCCTAATTGTGTCATGCGAAAAGAAAATTTATCGATTTTCGATCCAGCTCTTCTCCACAGAGCCTCGGGACCAAAGAATGATCCTAGGGCTAGGAGGATACAGGCACTCTAGTCCCTGGACTTTATGAAGAGGAATTCTATCCATCGATTTTTCTTGTTAGATTAATAGCAACCATGTTGGGTTGGATTCCTTAGCTCAAGGAATCAAACCCAACATGGTCTTGTTGGATTAATTTATCGATTTTTCTTGTGTGGTTTCCCCAACTATGTCATCTATGGAATTTCAAAGCCAAACTCAATCAACTACCTCAATCCCATGAAGTGACTTTTTATTAGGGTGTAAGTTTGGACTAGGCTTGGGTTGAGCTAAGGAATCCAACCCAACATGGTTGCCATTTTTTATTTAAAAAACATATTAAAGGATAAGAAAAAAACTTTTTATCTTTTGATTTGAAATAAAAAAAATAAAAAATCGAAAATTTTAAAAATTTAAAATTTTAAAAATTTAAAAATTTTAAAAATTTTAAAAAATAAAAGAAGGAGAAAATATGGGTAAAGGATTGGAGGTGAGAAAAACAACTTGATTATACGATTATATGGTGAATTTGACCATTAGACATCTAGGATATGGTACAAATTGATCATGTATCAAGTTTCAAAACTTATTCAATCAAGTTCTCTCCCTTGAATTGGATATATCCTTTTATTTTTTCATGCACATCTACAACTACTTTGGCAACTATTGTACACTCTCTGCCAACCTTGGAAATTTTCAAAATCTATCCTTGGCCACTTATAAAATATTGTTGGGCTGAAACTTCACATGTGAGCAATTAATATTGGGATTTACCTATCCAAGTAATTTGGACCCTATCAGAACTGAAACATGGTAGGTGTTTAGGTATCCAATCTGGCATGCTTAGAGAACCCCTTCCCTGATTTATTATTATTATTATTATTATTATTATTATTATTATTATTATTATTATTATTATTATTATTATTTTCTATTTGATAAGAAGTATTTTACACAACTCACATAGAAAGGTTGTCTTGTGTGGTTTCCCTAACTGTGTCATGCGAAAAGAGAATTTATCGATTTTTCTTGTTGGATAAATAGAACATGGTCTTTTTGGATTAATTTATCGATTTTTCTTATGTGGTTTCTCTAATTGTGTCATGCAAAAAGAGAATATATCGATTTTTCTTGTTTCATTAATAGCACATGGTCTTGTTCGATTAATTATCGATTTTTCTTGTGTGATTTTCCTAATTGTGCATCTATGAAATTTCAAAGCCAAACTCACTCAAATACCTCAACCCCATTTAGTGACTTTTTATTATGGTGCAAGTTTGGGCCAACGATTTCACCAAAAAAAAAGTTTGGCCCAACGAGCAAGAGCACGCCCAAGCCCACAGGCTTGGAAAAGGTTGATATTTCTGGATCCAAGATAGGGTCTGGCTGGGCTTGGGTTGAGCTATGGCCGGACAAAGCAAGGCTTGGTCCGACCCTATATATATATATATATATAAATATATAATATACAATCAAGCAACTAGCCTTGCCTATCCTGAAATGACAAAAATTAGGAACTGCTAGGGTCAATTAGAGCCAACTCAGCCCAGCCATACAGGGTCAATCGACCCTTGGGCTGGGCTTGGGTTGAGCTAAAGAACCAACCCAACCTCGTTGCACCCCTATTTTTTTATCTGCTTTTGATATAGAAATGTGGAGGGTGTAAAAAGTCAGCTTGCAGTGGTTGACCCTATCTAAATAATCTAAACTGATTGGTTGAACCTTGACACCTATTTGATCGATTATTAAATATGTCGGGCCTAAGCACTGATCGATTAATTATATGCAATCATGGTGCAAGGTAGTAGCTTGACAGGAACCAAACAAATATTGTAAGCAATCAATAACCAACTGTTTATAGCCCTATTAGCCTGTTTAATGACTGTTTATAGCCCAATTATAAATCCCAATTATAATCCGATCAGACCAATTACCTTCAGCTCAAGTATAGATTTGAAAGCAACCTACTAAAACTAAACGTGTTCATGTCTTGGCTTATGAAGCTTGATTTCCTAAACAGACGAAAAAGTTACAAAGCCTTAAATTGATGGAGACCAATTAACCCGAATTGAAACCAACCACTCCTTACTAGTTGACATCCCTATAGAAAAGTATACATATCCCCTTTCGCATTCTCCCATGTATTTTTAATTGTTGATTTTGGAACCGATTACTAAATGGGATGGGATGTTTTAGGACATTTTGCAATGGCTCCAGAACTAAAAGATCGATAAGGAACCGGCTAGAGCCAGAACTTCAGGACCCCTTTTAGGGAGGACCACCAAAATGCATGGCCAATCAAAAGGAGCACTTATCTATCCAAGGGCTTCAATCTGGCATTCGGCCCATGGTGGCCCAAATTTAGGTGCCCATTTAGCAACGCCTAGCACGTATCATGCCACCATTTATCTAGTCATAATCAACTTGTGAGAGGGACTTCCCTAACAAAAATAACATTCCTTGGGCCTTGGGCCTTGGGCCTTGGGGGCACAAGGGAAATTTTGTTATTTGTTTGACTTTTTAATGACAATGATTGATTGACCGGATATGG
>NW_024869639.1:0-8768 GCF_013358625.1 Macadamia integrifolia
TGCATTGTCCAAACTAGCCACCATCGACTGTTTGAGCTGTCAAGATTGGTCTTTATTGAAGTGTTGCCAAGATCAAGTGTGGGTCAAGAGGATGGAGTCATGCAACTGGAATTGGAGGAATGTTGGATGACCCCCATTCTCAAAAACTTACAAGAAGGAAAGTTACCTGAGATCTGAGCAAAAGAATAGAAAATTAGGAGCCAAGCCACCCAGTTCGTAGTCCTAGATGATGGCTCACCCTACAGATTTTTTTCAGCATCTCACTAAAGTGCCTAGGATCTGCGGATGCATTACATGTCATGAAGGAGGTTCACGAGGACATCTGTGTCCAACACTTGGGGGCTCGAGCATTGGTGCATAAGGTTCTCTGGTAGGGTTTCTAATGGCCAAAGATGAGCAAACAACCATAGAATACATGTAAAGATGCCAAAAGCACCAATATTTTGCGTTTGTGTCTTGCTAACCTAATATTCAGCTCAACTCACTTTCAAGCCCTCTCCCCTTCGCCATGTGGGGTATGGACATCTTGGGTCCCTTCCCATTAGCGTCACATAGAGGAAATTTGTGACCTTCACGATTAATTATTTAACACAGCCAATGGCGATAAAACAGAGAAAAGCATGTCAAACTTCTTCAAGACCTCAATTATCTTCTGCTTTGGGATACCAATAGTCCTCATTATTGATAACGGGAAGCAATTTGACAACAATAGCTTCAGAGCATTATACGGCGAACTACGGATCAACCATAGGAAGACATCAATAGCCTACTCTCAAATAAACAGGGTAACTGAAAACACCAACAAAACCTTGCTCCAGGGGGTAAAGAAGCACCTAGATGATGCCGAGGGGAGGTGGGTAGGGGAACTTCAGAGCATACTTTGGGCCCATATAACTACAGAAAGAGAGGCAACAAGGGAAACATCCACATTAACCTACGGCACTGAGGCGGTAATCCCAATAGAAATTAGAGTCTCGCTCAGAGTAACTAATTACAATGAGCAGACAAACTACTAAGGATTGGAGAAAAACCTAGATCTCCTGGATAAGGCAAGAGACGAAGCGCAGATGAGAGTATCGGCCTACCAAAGTAAATTTGCTCGGTTCTATAACTCCAAGGTGAAACAATGGCTATTTCAATTAGGCGATTTGGTCCTCTGTAGACTGGAAGCATCCGACCCATGAAATTCAGGCAAGTTGGCACCCAACTGGGAAGGAACGTACAAGGTCACCAAGGTAATCCGATCAAGAATGTATCACTTGGAGACTCTAAAAGGAAGCAAGATACAAAGGGCATGGAATTCAGAGAATTTGAGAAAGTTTTATCAATAAGTCTACCTCCTCACTGCCTGGTAAAAAAAAAATTCTCATAGTATCTTTTGGAATAAAAATCCTACCTTGCTTTACCATGTCAGATTCATACTTTAACAGAATTAATGGAAATTTTCTTGAACTTAAAACTATCAAACTACTGAATGTGCATATACTCACCCCTTTTCCACTTCCTTAATGGATAAACAAGTACCAAGGGCAATGCCCATGAAGCCGACCACAGCCAAGCGCTAAGGGTAAGGCTTTGTTCAAACTCCAAGGGGACAACCCTTATCCCACAGGGAGGTGGATTTCCACAAGGGCAACGGCATATTCAAGCATAAAGGGCACAACCCTTCTCCCATGGGGAGGGGATTTCACCAAGGGTAATGCCCACGGAGCTGACCACGGCTAAGCGCTAAGGGCAAGGCCCTATCTAAGGGCACAACCCTTCTCCCACAAGGAGGTGGATTTTGCTAAAGGCAATACCCATGGAGCCAAGCATGGTCAACCACCAAGGGCAAGGCCCTGTTTAAGCTCTAAGTAGCTAGCCCTTCTCCCACGGTCAATGCCCACAGAGCTGACCACGGCTAAGTGCCTAGGGAAAAAGACCATGTTCGAGCTACAGGGGTGTTGACCCTTCTCCCACTGGGAGGTGGATTTCGCCATGAGCAATATCTACGAAGCCGACCAAGGGCAAGGTCCTATTCAAGCACCAAGGGCATCACCACTTATGCCATGAGGAGGTGGATTTCGCCAAGGGCAAGGCCCTGTTCAAGGGCTAAAGGCACAACCCTTCTCCCATGGGGAGGTGGATTTCGGCAATGGTAATGCCACAAAGCAGACCATCGCCAAGCACTAAGGGTAAGGTCTTGTTCAAGCTCTGAGGTCATAGCCCTTCCCCATGGGGAGGTGGATTTCGCCAAGGGCAAGGCCTTGTTCAAGTGCTAAGGGCACAACCCTTCTTCCAAGGGGAGGTGGATTTCGCCAATAGCAATGCCCACGGAGCCATTTGCTTCCAAATGCCAAGGGCAAGGCCCTGATTAAGCTTTAAAGGCATAACCCTTGTTCCACTGGGAGATGGATTTATCTAAGTGCAAGGCCCCTGTTCAAGCACTAAGGACATAGCCCTTCTCCCACAGGGAGGTGGATTTCGATAAGGGCAATGGCCACAGAGCCGATCATGGCCAAGCACTAAGGGCAATGCCCACGGATCCAACCACAGAAAAACGCTAAGGGTAAAGCCCTATTCAAGCTCCAAGGGAACAACCCTTCTCCCATGGGGAGGTGGATTTCACCAAGGCAATGCCCATGGAGCTGACCATGGGTAAGCACCAAGGGCAAGGCCTTATTCAAGCTCCAAAGGCGCTAGCTCTTCTCCCACAAGCAATGCCCATGGAGCCGACCACGGCCAAGTGCCAAGGGCAAGGCCTTGTTCATAGCAAATATAAACAAATCCTATAACCAGTGTACTGCGTCCACCCCACCACAACCCCCCCCACCAAAAAAACAAAGATGCTCTGTTCTTACTGAAGGGGTTTACTGAAAATACCTTACCTCTTTTTTTTATACATTTCTTGAAAGACTCTTTTGATCACCAATTATTTACATTGCTCCTTTGATCACAAGCACAAACAGCATTTTACCTCATCTATCTATCGTACCTCAAAATAGTGTTACAGGTCATCACTGGGGAACAGATGCAGCAGAAACTCTAGCAAAGCATGGAAGGATGAATTAACACAACCCCCAACCCCACAAAAGAAAAATGGAAGGATGAAAGGTAGACGTCTAGGAAGAACAGAGGGTGGTTCTTTGCTTCACCAATAACTGCTTTAGTTTCTTAATCAACTGAGGATTTGAACACATGTAATCCACAAATGACTCCCTCAAACTCCGCAGCATCTTCTTGTGGTCGTCACCCGAACCCATGTTCAGCAATTCCGTGAAAAGTTTCTTCCATAGTTCAACATTCCAATACCTGACAGTGAAAATAATTTAGAAAATTTGCGGTTCACACCTATGCAACTAGTTACAGAGAACTAGAAAATTTTTTAATCATTAGTTCCTTTCCAAGCAAATGACTTAATTGAGTTCTGAAAATCTTGTGTTCTAAGTTGGATACATCTAGAGTTTATCCAAAAACTAAGAGTCAAAGTTAGAGACTTTATCTGAAAACCAGGAGTCAAGAATGAAAGTCTACAAGACTATTACTGAGCATAAGGCAGACATGGAGTCATACCGCTTTAAAGATGATTTGGGTTGGTAAATATAGCTCCCATCTGAAGACACCTTTTGAATTTCCATGTATGATCCATGGAGCATCATATGCACAATCACACAGAGACCGTATGTGTCAACCTGGTGCACAACGTAAAATGATGTCAGACTTAATAAAACTGTGGTGCATCTGATTTGTGAGAAAGCAGCTACAGAAATATGCTATGAACACTGGCCTGAAACTTCCATGGTTTATTTTCCTGCATCTCAACACAACGAAAGCCAGAAGTCCGACAATCTCCCTCGAATTCTGTGCCATCAGGGAAAAGGCTTAGGTCTATACCCCTTCCCCAATCTACAAGGCAAAGGCCCTGCATCGTAATATAATGACCTGTCAGGATATACATAGTTTAAGTCACACAGCATTCTTTGATGCAAACATAAGTAACCTGATCATGCCAGGCTCCAGTTTGGCTGCGAAACTCTTCATCTATAAGCTCATCCCTGTCCAAAAATAGATGGGGCAGTATATGAATAATCCAAAGCAAGAAAAATTAACAAGCGAAAGCTGGCATTCCATTGCAGCATTATAACTGCCTTTTGATTCTCCTGGTATCGGTTGCTGAACCTCTACAATATTGAGTCAGGGGCTCAGTGTGGTACGAGGGTCTCAGATGTGGTATGAGAATTAAGGAAGTCAGACTTCTCCAATCCCCAACAATCTCAATTCTCAAGTTATGTTAGTAGTCTTTAATAACATTCATTTAATTGGTCAATAATTTGACAAGAACAGTCTATTACTGGTCAATAAAAGGGGTAGGAATGTTTTGTAGAGGAATATTCAGCACATGAACTGTAAACACGAGTACTAATACAGGTCTAAAAGAGAAGCTCTTTCAGTGGTAGTGCCATAAGTTGTGCCAAGTTGCCACATTAATCTACAACTCCCAAGGGTCAAAGCAACAGAGAATAATAAAGGCAACTCACGGAAAACTTGAATTCATTGATTTAAATTAAGCGAAGTGATTCTTTCTCTTTGTTCTAGACCAAGAGCAACATATGTGCAAGAGTGGAAGGTTAACCACATTAACAGAAAAAGTAGTCCAAATAGGCAGAAGGGCATTAGTTTCCCTGCTATTAATGGGGATCTTCTTGTAGATGATAATGATAAAGTTATATCAAATTAATAAATACTCAATTACCTGGCATAGCGAATGAGCAAGTTATCAGGCTTGAAATCACCGTGAATGATGCTGATGCTGTGCAAAGTTTCCAGCATACGAAGCATTTCTATGGTGTAATAAATGCACAGCACTTCATCCATGTTATGGCCAGTTACTATGTAAGAGTTTATAGCATCCTGCATAAGATGCTCATATAAAGAGAAGCTTGATGACAGAATGATGCAGATGAAATGAAGGCAGAAATATATTATGATGCACCAACCTGAAGTGTACCATGAGCTAAATAGTCACAAACTAGTATGCTACTATCAGAAAAGACATGTACTCTCTCAGCAAAGCCAAAGCTTGGTCTCTGAAAATTGAAAGCACAAGAAATAAGCAACGGTTTTATCACAACCAGATTTTTCCGTAATTGAAGAAAACTCTTGAGAGATGCCATACTTCCTTGTCCGAGATGCGACTGTCCAGTTGGCGATACATGTAAAATTCCCAAGGGAATGCAGGCTTTTGTATCTGCCACAGGTTTTCACAGGTAATATCAATCCCACATGCACCTCAATAATATTGATTCCAAGTTTCACAAAGACAAAATAAGCATTGATCCAGGTACCTTTAAAGCGACAACATCATCAGGGTTACTGTTAATATATGCCTTGAATACTTGAGCAAATCCACCTTGACCGGCACAGCCTATTATCTGGTATTTCTTTCCACCTTTGGCATCAAAAGTACATTTACGGAGTTAAAAGCTAATTACTTAAACAAAGTTCTTGACACTTTTTTTTTTTTTTTTTTTTTTTTTGGGGGGGTGGGGGTGGGGGGTGAGGAGAGGGAAGGCTCATAGTAAATAGAAGAGAGGGTTTAACAGGCCAGCATATGTCCTCCAAACCTATTCCATTTCAATAGATCCCAAAGCAAAACCTAACAGTAATATCTACCAACACATTTCTTGATGTTGCTGTAGAATTTTTCATTGAAGAAAAATATAAGAACTTTCGCAGTTCTATTAAGTACGAGCTTGGTCACATATTCGTTTGCAGAGCATGGTTGTCGAGACCAATCCCTGATACAGATCCAATTCATACCGATCCACTGGTAAGGTATAGGGGTAAAATGGTCCAAAAAACTAATTAGGAAAAAAAGAAGGTAAATCTATCCGATCTAGTCCGATCACGACCGTGACCAATCCAATCCGTATTGGTGGAAACCGATCCCGAGTTTTAAATCCTTGATGTAGAGCTGACAATTGAAAGAGCAACATCAATGTGATAACCTCTCTAACTATTTTTAAATATTTTTTTGTTTTCCTAGCATAATGGACTTTATTTCTTCTATATGTTGGCATGCAACTTCTTGGGCCTGTCTGTAGGATGAGGTGGATTCATCCCACCCTCCTTTTTTTGCTTAGGCTGTTGGCACGAATAGAAAACAAAAGAAAATCGTACAAAAACTGAGCAGTTTTACTGGCTTCGTCTATTTTCCTGGTGTTTGGGACGCTTCCGCTCGATGGTTGATTCTGATGATTTGAATTTCAAATGGCCTCGGCCCTATCGCTCACATACACGCAGCAAGCTTGTGTGTTGCGATGCATGATCCTCAAGCCTAAGGCCCTTGTGTCGTGGCCCTCAATTGTCCCTTGTACATGCCCGTGCTGCACCTTACCCAGAAGCACGCCAACCATGGCTGGCTACTGCAAAGCTTGCATGCGGCCATGGATGCACACATGTGCAGTTGTGCCCATGCCCTGTGGTGTTCCAACTGTTGCTCCATGTGGACTGTCCCCCATGGGCTGTGAGCCTATGTGCCTTGGCTGGCCAAGCTAGCCTTGATGGTGCCCAGGTGGCCCTGCCACCTCATTTCCACACTACCATGTGGCATCATACCACCTGTACATGCATGTCCAGACTGTGAGCCCCATTCTATGCCTTCCCTCATCATGTCCCCCATCGTTGTTGCTTGACCATATCACCTTGCCATGTCATACTATCATCTTGGCCACCTCATCAAGCATACACATGCTACACTTGCATCATGCATTTATGTCACATGTTGCATATGCATGCACATAATCAAGCACTCTACATCATACATGCATCAATATGTACATGTCATCTTCATCATCAACATGCATGTTAACTCATGCCACATAGGCTGCCACATCAACACCATCTCACTGACACTTCACTAGGCATGAAAATGTTATCAAATTGTACCTATCCAACACTTCACATGCATTAAAACATCTTGATATGTGTGTGGCCTCTATGAGGCCTTTCGTCAAACAGTTGGCTTTCAAATACTAACTGTACTTAATCACCTATATCTCCCTCATCCGGAATCGGATTGACACAATTCCAGTTACATTGGACAGATGAATCAACGCTCCACACATATCCAGTATGTGCCACCTTCCAACTCTGACATTTGTCCTGCCCGAATTGGCTCCAAATGTTGGATCGAATGGAACAACCCAAGAGGAAGGTAGATTGGGTGTGAGCTTTTCAATTCAAACTTAATGCTTAGATTGATCAGCCTTCTTCATTTAATCAACCTCAAATCCTTTGGATTATACATTGAATGGCCAAACTCTTTTATAATCAAGATCAAATTCTATGGAAGGCCAAAAGATAACACCTCTTGAAGGCAATGATGTGGCAGCATATTACTCACAATGATTAGAATCCTTTCGATCAAATACGGAAGCTAACCTATGCGCATCATTATCTGACTTATCAATGTTGAATCATGTAGTAAATGTCGCAGGGGCATTCTAGGCTTTTCGCCCTTCCACCGACCCTATTCAATAAGGGGCAATGGAAGGGGGGCATACTTGTAATTTTCCTTTTGCTTTGCTTATTATAAATAAAGGCTTAAGTGATCTCATTATTTTCACTCAAGCTTCTACCCTAATTTGGCTGTTAACATGGTATCAGAGCCACTTTCTGATCTAAGGTTTTTCAGCCTTCACTTTCTCTTCTTCCTAAATCACAAGCCTCCATCCCTTCTCAACCTCCATCTTCTTCTCATCCTTCGTCTCCCTAATTTTCCATAGGGCAGCACTAATAAGGTGATTCATATAATCTAGTTGCAGTCCTCCACATTACCTCAATGTTTTAAACCCTAAAACCCTGCAAGTTATCACTTGGAATACTTTTCCCTACCCTGTAATTTTTGTTCTTCCCTTCTTAGGGTAGGATTCTTTCTTCTGTTAAGATCAAACGTCCTCTTGAAGATCAAGCACAACACCTAAAAGAAGTGTCCATAATTGCTTACAGGATTGAAGACCATACCCATATACAAATTTCAAAAGAAAACCCTAACTCCATCGATTTTTTAGATTCCCCTCTTAGATACGGTTGATTTTTTAAGGAGATCACAACCCTACTTGTGGCCCTATCTGCCAAGTTTTTGTGCGTGATCTCTCTTCTTCCCTACAATTAGGGTTTTCTCCCAAAACCCTAATTTGTCCATTTCACCAGTCCCTTATCAGAAGCAAGTTATATTTGGAGGAGTGATTCAATACCCCTACAGGGCAACTCGATCCAAGTTTGAGCACTTTCTGACGGCTGGTTTTGAAGATTTTGGATTTGTCCTTATCATTGTCGATTTCTCCTTAGTGCAATCATGTCTAAAGTAATTACAGCAACCTCAGGATCTGATGGGCAAGGTCACAATGACTACATACCTTTTAGTGCTTGCTTTGTGAAATTGGATAAAACTAATTACCTTATCTGGTTCAGATCTACCTACCTCGCTATTACTGGCAGAGGTCCCCTGGACACATCACAGGAAAATCAAAGGAACCCTTTGAAGAAGGTACCTTCAGGATAAATGGATCACTAATGACTCTCTGGTAATGTCCTTTTTTTTATTAACTCTATTCATTAGTCTATTTCTAAAAGATTCTTGTTGTTGGAAACTACATATCAGATCTGGGCTGCTATCAATAAAACCTATAGACAAATAGGGAATGATGCTCAGATAATTGATCTTCGCAAGAAAGTTCATACCACCACTCAAAAGAACCTCTGTGTCCAAGTACTATGCTGAACTT
>NW_024869640.1:0-8749 GCF_013358625.1 Macadamia integrifolia
GGATGCAGACAGCTCCTCTGGCCCAGATGGCTACCCTAGTGCCTTCTATCGCCATTGCTGGAATGTTATTGGTTTTGATGTCTTTGCTGCAGTTTGTAACTTTTTCAGGGAAGGTATCATGACCAAAGATGTTAACAACAATTTTATATCTCTCATTCCCAAAGTTGAGGGGCAGTAACTTTGGATAAATTCAGACCAATTTTTGTTGGAAAATTTTTCTTTAAGATCATCCCAAAGATCTTGGCTAACCGACTGAATTCTTTGCTTCCAAAGTTGATCTCTCCAGAACAAGGTGCATTCCAGTGGGGGAAGGTTATTTTTAGTAACATTGGTATGGCCTTTGAGTTGGCTAATCTGCTTCCTAAGAAAGTGCATGGGGGTGGTTTTGCTTTAAAACTTATGTGTAGAAGGCGTATGATACCTTGGATTGAAATTTTCTTTTCTCTGTGTTAAGGACATTTGGTTTTTATGAGATATGGATAAACTGGGTGTATCGGATGCTTTCCTCTGCAAACCTTTCGTTCATGTTGAACGGTGGCCTGATGGCTTTTTTTGGGGTTGAGCGAGGCCTCAGACAAAGTGATCCTTTGGCACTATTACTATTTATTATTGCTAAGGAAGTTTTATGTTGGGGGTTGTCTTTTATGCGGGAGGGTAAGAAAATAAAGCCCTTGTCTGGTCCTACGGGTGTGGTTGTTCCCACCCATCTATTATTTGTAGACAATGTTTTTATTTTCATGAATGCAAGGGTGAGAGAGGTTGGCAATCTTTATTCCTTTATGCATCAGTACCAGTTGTATTCTGGCCAGGTTATTCACTTGGGGAAAAGTAAGGTTTTCTTTGGAAATGTTCTGGTGGGAAGGAAGGCAAGGTGCTTGGATATCTTGGGAATCCCTAAATGAAGTTTTCCTATAAGGTACTTAGGGTTGATATTTTTGGAGGTAGGCCAAAAAAATCAAATTTCCTCTCACTGTTGGATAAGATAAAGAAGAGGCTAGCTGGTTGGAAAGGGAGAATGATCTCTCAAACTGGAAGAGTTTAGTTGATTAGGTCTGTGGTGCAGAGTATTCTTGTTCATAACTTATCTGTTTATTGGTGGCCCCCTGATCTGGTTTGAACTGTTGAGAGGTGGATGCATAACTTCATCTGGATAGGTGATCTAGAGTCCTCTCGCAGTATTACTGTTAAATGGAACTTTGTTTGTAAGCCTTTAGATGAGTGAGGGCTAGGTATCAGGAGGATAAGAGACGTGAATAAGGCCCTTCTTTGCAAGTTGTGTGGGTCTATGAAGAATGATCAATCCTTCTTTGGGAAATTCATGCAAGCTAAATATCTCAACCCTAATGGGAATCTAAAACCAGTTGTTGCCTTTTCTATTTGGTGTGGTATAAGGAAGGTCTGGAGTGATGTGGAGGCCAATGAAGGTTGGGTTATTGGGAATGGGGCCTCAATTGACTTCTGGCATGATAAGTGGTTAGGAAATGAATCTCTTTTTTCTGCCTCTGGTCTAGATCCATCTCTTTTCCATGGTTTTAGTGCTAAGGTTGGAGATTTCATTCAGGATGGATCTTGGAGGTTGCCTTCTGTTTTATTGCCTCTGCTGAAAGAAAAGTTATTAGTAGCGATCTCCATTCCATTACTTACTAGCTTCTTTCCTGACAGGCGTGTATCGTGTGCTTCTTCCTCTGGGGTTTTTAGTGTCAAGGTTGCTTGGGAAGTTGTCTGTTCCAAGGGTGTGAGGCCATCCTGGTTCTCATTGATTTGGAAGAAATGCCTCCGACCGAGGCACTCTCTTTTTGGTTTGCAGTTTATGAATGGTAAGTTTCCTGTCAATGATTTGGTGACTACGAAGGGGGTACCATTAGCTCTTGTTGCTCTTTGTGTCTGCGACAGTCTAAAAGTTCTGCCCATCTTTTTCTAGACTGTCCAATTGCTTGTAAGGTATAGGATGGTTTTCTCAATACTTTTAATTGTGCTTGGCCTCAAATGAGTTCTCTGGCTGAGCTGGTTCAGTGGTGGTCCTCTAAGGCCAGTTCAATTCCTTTGACTGAGGCATGGATGACTGGGTTTGTGCTTATTTCCTATCATATCTGGTATGAATGTAATAGAAGGAGATATAAGGAGAAAGGGCAACCTTCTGGTATGATTTTAAAGGTAGTCTTGGCTGATATTGGGGAGTCATCATAGGTGAGGGCATCATATCAAGGTCTAGGCTCGATTCCTCCCTGTCTAGATCCTTGAATTCAAAGGTAATATGTCCCCGTGCATCCTATGCAATCAAAGAGCTAAAGTGGTGCAAACCTATGATTCGATGGGTCAAGTTGAATACAGATGGGTGTTCCTTAGGAAATCTAGGTTTGTCAGGGGCTGGAGGTGTGATCCGTAACAACTATGGAATGGTGCTATTTAGCTTTGCTATCTCACTTGGAAATATGACAAATTATAAAGCAGAATTTTCCTCCTTTTTTATTGGTCTGAAGAATGTACAGGAGATGGGCGTAGAGCGGCTGTGGGTAGAATGTGGTTCATAGGTAGTGGTGGAGGCTCTCCGTAGAAAATAAATTCCATGATGTGAGGGTTGCAACCGGAAAAAATGCCAGGTTCCTCCTTTGTGGGGAGAAAAAAGGCTTGCATTAATTCCATACTCTCTCCTCTCTTTCCCTTTCATGAGGGAGGGTTGTGTCGTATGTGCTTACCCGCGGGCCGCGCACCGTCGTGTTGCTGCTTGGAGATATATAGAGGCCTATTTCCTAGGAGTATAAAATTCGTCATTCAAGATTGGGATTTGATGATGGTCCAATAAGGGGATCGTGATTATGTAAAAGGGTTTGGAGTCGCCACCTAGGATTATGGGCCTAGGACCTAGGGGTGGGCCCAATTGTTAAGAAGAGGGCCTGAAAGTTGGTTTGGTCCAAAGATTTAGGGTTAGTGTCAAGTTGTAGAGTTGGAAAGGTGTTAGGCACCCAACCTTCCCGGTTCAACCGGTCTTCTTATAAGATGCTTCAGAATGAACATTTTCTACAATTATTCCTATTCCGTATGTATGGCTAAGTTATCACATATATGTATATTAACTGAATTTAAATGATTATATACACTAAAACAAGGTTAATATAAAGTCTACTTTATGCTAATTTAGGTAAGAAATTATACTTGTGCTTGACCCCTGTTTCGGGTTAAGAGGGGTGGGACCCCAATAAGTTCCGGCAAGAGTTATTTTTTGGATTCTCCTGGCTCAGGGGAAGATGGTCTTGACCTCCAACTTCCTTTCTCAAGAGACATTGACTATGGTGATATTTGGATAGAATTCCGGCTAGGAATGGTTACTTTCTGGTATTGGGTTGAGGTATCGATTCGACAGAGCTTCCGCTAAGGAGGGGCTACTTTCAAATTTTTGTTGAGGTGTCGATTCAATAGAGCATCTGTTGGGAATAGGCTATAGGAGGGCTAGTTTGAAGTGGCACTCCAGCAGAGCTTCTGCTGGGGATAGGCTAATCCTAAGGATTGAAGAACTTCGAAGGCCCGAAGAATACTTCGAAGATCTGAAGAACACTTTGGATCTTACAAAGATCACTTCAGATCTTATGAAGATCACCATGAAGACTAGAAGAACCTAAAGAGGGGGGTGGGATACTAAGGGGAAATTGCTTCTACGCAAAATCTCACTCAAAGAAGGAAAATGATTGAGAAGTTTCAAAGGCCCGAAGAACACTTTGGATCTTATGAAGATCTCTTCGAAGACTTAAAAAATCTCAAGGGGGATGGGAGGAGAGAGGGTAGAGCTTCTCTTCCTAAGATGCTCTTGGAGGCTTGGATCTTGTGGTGTTGTGTTGTGAAAACCCAAAGGGAGGGGGGGTATTTATAGGACTCTTAAACCAATGGGGAGAGAAAGGGAATTCCCTTGGCCAATGGTAGAAAACAGTGGTTCTTTTAAGCCAATGGGGATGAAAAAAATGAAAATTTGGGCCAATGGGGTAGGAGATGATTTTTTGGACTAATAGGAAAAGTTTTTTAGGCCAATGAGGTGAGAATATTCCTTTTTGAGCCAATGGGAGGTTGCAGAGTAGGGTATGCTAGCTGGACCAGGTAAGGGACACATGTGGGTGAAGAGAAAATTTCTTCCCCCACTGGGTCTACGGAACACGTATTCCTGCCATTAACGGCGGCACACAAGGCTAGGCAGGGGTGTTCGGGATATACATGGGTGCATGGGGGGGGGGCTAGCTGTAGTGCATGCCATATGGTAGGCATAGGTGCAAAAGGGCTGGCAAGCAGCGGGTGTGCGGAGCTGGCACAATGGGGGTATGCAGCATGGCACACGAGGGCATAGGTTGGCATGGTAGGGGCCCGAGGCATGGCACGCAGGGGCACAGGATGGCACGATAGGGGCACAAGGCATGGCACGTGGGGGCACGAGGCATGGCAGGGGTGCGCAGCATGGCATGAGGGGGTCAATCTGGCTCGGCAGGGGTGCACGGCATGGCACGTGGTGGAGTGCGGCATTTCATGCGGGGGCATGTGGCATGGCACGCGAGGAACGTGATATGGCAAGTAGGGGCGTGTAGCATGGCACTGTAGGGTGGTGGTGCAGGCTAGCATGATGGAGGCGAGTGTCATGCATGGCTAGCCTGCTGGCTGGTTGGCCAGTGCATGCGACATGAGGGGCTGGCCAGTGCACGTGGCATCAGGGGCTGGCCTATTGGCTGGTAGGTAGGTAGGCTGGTTAGCTGGCTGGCTAGTTGGTGTGCTTAACATGTGCATGAAAAAATATGATTTTCTGTAAGATTACTGGAGATCCGACGGTCCGATTTTGACGTACCATATATCATTGGAATGTTATTTCTGAGTACTATCCATCCGTATAGTCTTCTTGATCAGATTTCTTCAAATATAAAAGTCAAAATTGGACCCTCTTTTCTCCCGTGTAGGATTTCTGGGGTTTTTTAGGGAGGGGATGTTTCTGGGTTTCCTAAATCAATTATCATCTCTATTGATTGGAAGCAAGAAGTCACATCCAAGATTCAAAATTCATTATAGCCAGAGGGAGTGACAAAATTGGGTGTCTACAGAATGCCCCTCTTTAGCTGAGGCCAGTGCCAACGGTCGAAGGGTAAGAAAAGAACGACCACATTTTGTCACCCAGAGCATATACTGCCACCATTTTTCTCATTAATGACGGAGTTGAAAAATGTAACAGGTAATATCTTTTAATTACTTTGAAGTTTGAGACTTACCTGGGCTATCGATTTATAGGAAAGAAATTCGCTACTCTTCCAATCTTGCAAATGACGTTGGTATTTGGTCTTTGTCTTTTTCCTATACTGGGCTTTTGTGTGCCAGTCTAAGAAAATCAATAATGAGATTGGGCAACTCAGAACCGATTCAAAGAGATTGGGTCACCTGGGGTAGCGTAAATGCAATTAGGCCACCTGGGACCGGTTCAAAGAAATTGGGCCACCTGGGGCCAGGTAAATGCAATTGGGCCACTTGGGGCCCGTTCAATGAAATTGTTTCTTTTCTTGATTTTTCTCTTATCCTTTGATTAGGATTCTTGATTTTTGGCCCTTTGATTTGCAATCTTGTTCATTGCTTTTGATTTGGAATCTTATTTTTTGCTTTTGATTTCGAATCTTGCTTTTTGCGTTTGATTTGCTCTTTGCTTTTACTTTCCATCTTTGAATTTTGACTATGAAAAATTCTTTACCTACCAATAAAATTTTGACTTTTACCTTCCTCTTTTCCATGTGATATAATTTTCATCTACCACATGAATTTGGATTTTACCCTCCCTTTTTTACCTTCCACTTCCACGTGATAGAATATTTATCTACTACAAAAGATAATTTTGAACTTAGTATTTGGTGGTAAGAATTTTTGATTTGCACCTTGTAATTGGAATCTCAATTTTTTTTTTTTTTGAAAGAAAGAATGATGGGGAAGTACCAATGACCTTTGCTCGATAAGGCCACCCAAACACAGCTCAGGATTGTTATAGGATGCTCTCCTACAGAGTGAAGGAGATGGTTAACTCATCACACCTGAGTTGATTGGATTCCATAGAGACTAGGAAGTTCAGTCCGGTATTGGCAGGGCCTTGATGTAGCGGTGGGGGCCGAGCACTCACTCCTTCTATCTTCCTATCGGCGAGATCACTATCATGCCCTTTTGTTTCTATGCCTTGATAGGCATACCATTTGGGGGGAGGCCCTAGACCCTTCTTGATACTCTGACAGCTAGGGATTTTATGGATTTGACAAGTATAGATATTAAGGGTGATTAGACATACATTCAAGTTGGCGAGATCAGTGCTAGTTGGTGGAGGGCCAGCTTGGGGATAAACCCTGGTAACCTGGCACAGGTGACCCAGTTCTTTCATTTTGTTTACTGTGGGTCAATGTCTCTTCGGTGACCTTTGAGATGGGGTAGACATCCATATGGCTACCTTCTTCCAGAATCTCTGAGATGTGGACACCTGGGATTAGGGGGGCTTCTTTTGTATATTTGTTGCAGTCTATGTGTATTTATCAAATAGAGACTGAGGTCTCAAGGGAGCAGGCTACATGCTCTAGGTAATCTCTTGTTCTTGTACTCATTTCTTTTTATTTGGTTGCATTTTTTCACTTTGATTTTCAAATCAGCCCTGGTGCTATGAGCATCTGGAGATTATGGCTCCCATACTGAAGGACCCTCAACATCGCCCTTTCCCATTGTTGTGAGATGGGGAGATAGCCGAGTATGCAGGGTCTGACGCTATCCTCTAGGGACTACTGCTCGTTCTCTCCTGAACAGTCTTACAGAGGTAAGCCATGCTTTGTCATTAAATTTCCTTATGTCTTGTGCCATACTTATTTTTTTTGAATTTGTAGGTCACTTGGAGATCATTTCATCCTCTCACGTTACTTAGGCTAGATACTTATCAGAGAATTGCATCCTATTTAGGGGGATATGGGGCCATACCTAGTATTTAGGAGAGAGGGTCATACCCCAATGGTCTGATACTGATACACGCTTCTCTCCTTATCTTCCTCCACCAAACATGCATTGTCCGGAGTGCATTCTTGTGGACCAAATCGAGAGATTGGCCGACGAAATATAGGACGATTCATTCCTTGAGTTAGATAGGGATTAAAAGACTTTCCTTGAGGAAGAGATTGTTTGCATCCGTCTTGGTCCTGACGGTTCAGTGGTATGTTGCTCTTCCTTGAGTATCACCTTTAGTCTTTCAATTCCTTTTAGCCTTGATCGATGTTCTTTCATGGGAGAACACGGTGAGTGGACCTTTCTACCATCCAATCACATGTCATTGCTGCTGGTCCATCCCAAGCTGGACCTTCTACTAGTGTGGGTTGATCCCTCAGGATAGCCACCATTCCCTTCTATGGCTTCCCAGGTTGGTCATATCCCAACACAGCCAATCTTAGCATCCCCCATCTTTTGAGGCAGAAAGCAAACATAGATGCTTCTCTTAGGCTACTCGTTCCATATGATTATGTGAATATCTAATCATCCTTCATTTTCTTGGCTTTTGACCCTCCTTAGCTGATATGTTCCTTTACAGATGTCTCCGGAGGTCTATACCAAGATCCGGAGGATGCATCAGGGCTTGTGTGAGGTGGTGATCGACAAGGTACCTTTCCCCTTCTCTTTTCTTTTTCTTCTTCTTTTATTACTCTTTCCTTGACCATCTCTTACATTCCTTAGGATGGAAGGATTGTTGCCTTAGAGAACCAAGTCAGTTTCTATCAGTAGGAGAACGCCCAGCTGCAAGCACATATTTAAGATTTAACCCGAAGGTTGGTGGATTCGGGATTGATACCCATGGACTCCTCGCCATTTCATGAGGGTGACTCTGAGTATGGGTCAGATGAGGATTTTGGCTCTTAGGGATCTGTTCCTGTAGTTCTTGCAAGCACAAACACATGTATATTTTTTCTTTTTCTTCTCCTTCCCCTTGTTTGTTCACTTTTTTTTTTTATTTTTTTTTATTTTAGCATTTTATGAATGGAAACCTATCTTTGGCACAAAGAAAATTTTATTTTATTTATGGTTTGGAATGTTTAGGCATAATTAATTCCACAACTCAAGTCTTCATCTGAGTAATCGGGATGATGCAAAAATCCAAATATTTCCTCATTTTACTACCAAGTGAATTACAAGAAAATAACTTTCCTACCATAAACGAGATAGATAAGTGACAATATAGGGAGACAATTCTTGGGGCGGGTAAAAGTTCACCAACTCCTTGGGATCATCTACTTTCAGTCCATACTACCGGCTGATGTAAGTGGACAAGTAAAAAGACATATGAGTCAATCTCATCAACCTGATGTAATTGTATACAGGAGTCTTCATCAAAAAAACTTCCTGTGGCTTCCCTGGGCATCTCCATTAATGTCCTTTGTAGTTCTTCCTTGTAGGTTCTCTTTCCAATCAACAATGAGCTTGAATTTCAGGGCTACCCTCCTTTCCTAGTAGCAAAGAGCTCCGAGTTGGCATTCTTTCGATGGCCTAGTCAACCTCAGTTTCTCGAGGAGCCAAATTTGGAAAATTATAGGACTTCTTTGATACTAATCAAGTTCGAATCTACGGCTATAGCCTATGTCATCAAATCCCTTGAGAATTCTCCCAAGGACCGTAGGGATGATATCACCTCCTTTCTTCAATTGCTTTACTACTTCTATCAGAACAAGTGGTGCACCACATCCGGGAGTTCGGAGATCATAGCGTGCTATCATGCAAAGTAAATAAG
>NW_024869641.1:0-8713 GCF_013358625.1 Macadamia integrifolia
AAACGTGAAAAGCCATTTTTGCTATTTCTAGACATAGAAACAATAGAAAGGTTATCAAACGGTACCTAAGATCGCGACACGTTTTCTAACTTCAACCCCAACCGAAGGGATGGAGCCAATTCTTCTAATGGTCCTTCCACTTACAAATATATTTGGTCTGCTAATGTTCATCCAAAATTCAAACATTTTCTTTTTTTGGGGAAAACTCTTGCATGAAGGTCTAATCAGTAAGGGTAAATTGTGTCAGCTCCCATCCGTCGACTCTTGTGTTTTATGCAATGCGCATAGAGAAACCATCTGAACAAATTTTTATGTCCTTTCTCAAAACAAATTTGGGCAGCGAAACCTTTGGGTTTAAGAACTGAAAACATGATTGCTCTTTTACTTCTCCTTTTTAATAATTTCTTTATGATTTTGGATTGGTTTGAGAAAGCTAAAGTAATGTATTTTCCATTCTTGGCCATCTCATGCTATTTGGAATGCTAGGAACCAATGAGCTATTGCTCCTTCCAAACCCAACCTTGAGATAATTTTAAAAGAAATATTAACAAATGGCAAACAGATCTAGATTTATGGGAGACCATACAACTTTGAGAAAGACATCCACTTAAAATAAATCTTTAATGCTAAACTTGGATGGCGTCTCATTAATAATGATAACTCTCTCTGGTCTTAAGTGCTAAGTATTTCTATAATAAATCCATTTTTTATCCACCCGTGGCGAAAAATATATGCTATATTACATTTACATAGAACAATATTGCTATCATCCTCCCCACCCGAACAAAAATTGCTTTTAAAATGGATGTAATTATCTTATTTGGATTGATCCTTGGATTCTGTCTCTTCCAGAATTCACCTTACTTGTTCAATGCATTCTAACACAATTCTTATAAGTGGGTAAGTGATTTTCTTCTCAAAAACTCTTGGAATATCTGCCTCTTATCATCTTCCTTCCCAATGCCAATTGTTAATAAAATCTTGAAAATCCCCATCTCAAATGATATGAAGAGGTGGTGGAACCCCTTTTCAAAGAAAAGGCAACTAACCACCAAATTACCTGCAAAATACCTGAGATCTATTGACAATGATAACTCTCTTGGTATCTCAATGCTTAGCTCATTGCTTACAATAGTGACGTTTCTTGTGGAAACTTAATATCCATCTTAAGTTTAGGTTTTTTTTTCTTTTAGAGACTTATCCTTGAGGACTTTCCTACTAAGGATATCCTTGGGAAATGGATTGATATTGACCTTATATGTAGGCTTTGTTAGACTAAAGCAAATCTATTTGGCATGTGTTCTTTTCATGTAAGTTTGCAAAAAGTATTTGGGCTACTAGATTATTGGGGTTAAGAACTGATAACTTGAGTGATAACTCTTTCATTCCAGATTCATAACAGTAACAAACCCAGACTCTTTAGCATTTTCATAATATCGTGCTATTCAAAAGTCTATTGTATAACAGAATATAGAGAGAGAATTTCCAAAGCTCATAATCTAGCACTAAGAGCTAGAATTGATAAGCTTAATCTATATGTTACAGAAAATTGCAATTATTATTAGGCAAAAAAGTTGCGGTACGTAAGGGTAAACAATGTTCTTAAAACGTTCTTCATAAATAGCCGTGGATTTAACCACATATAATCTGAATCGTTGAAACCTTTATCTCTCATTTTAACGAACACCGACTGTGACGGTGATTGCAAGTCATCCTTCATTCTTTTCTTTCTCCCCTCTCTCTGTCTCTAATGCTCTCCTCTCTGCGTGAATCTGCGCCCCCTTATATATTTCGACCAAACCTCTCTTTCTCTCATCTTATATATAGATTTCTGTTTCTGATTGTCCCTGAAAACTTTTGATATCGAAAGAGGAAGTTATGATCTCATAGTCAAGAGATTGTAATATTTTGAATCTTCAGATCCTCTCTCAAACAAACTTGAACTTGATATATCCTCTTCAATTTGTATCTCAAGTGAACACTTTTTCCGCCATTCTATATTCTTTGACGACTTAGGGTTTCTCTTTATTCATATTCTCGAAGAACCTGGATTAGGACTTCACTTATTTTCTTTCATAATCCTGTAATTAGGCTCGAAAAGAGCTGATTCGGCAAGGGTTAGGAGGAATTGTTAAGGCAAAGAAACTGATCTGATTCCTAGGAAAGTCTGAATCTTAAAGGGAACATGGCTGATCAGGTCTTGAAAGGGAGCCAACCGGCATCCTTCTAGTTTTGGCGACGAAAGAATCGGTTCAATGGAACCCGTGGCATCGGCCACGTGTCACCATCCAACCGGCCCTCCGCCAGCCTCCGCCAAAGTCAGATGCCATAGAGGATCTCGATCCAACTCCGAAACCTCATCCCGACTCATCCCTTGGGTTTGAACGTGTATAAGTTTCAATTTTTTTCTCTCTTTTTGCGTCTCTGTCTCTCTGCAGCTTATTCCTCATATATTCACAGTAACGAGCGCGTGTGGGGAGCAGAGTCGCCATGACTCAGCAATGCTATCATTGCAGCCATAACAGGCACAACTCACGCACCTGCCTGACAAGAGGAGGGTGAAGTTGTTCAGTGTTCCGACTCACGAATGGTTCCATAAAGAAGAGTGCGAGTATGGGCAACCTCTCATCTGAGTCCATAAAGAAGAGTGCGAGTATGGGAAACTTCTCTGCTCACTATTGCTCGTCTTCCTCTGCTGCGGCTTCTCCCAATCCCGGTCTGCCGTCGACACCGGGGAGGATGTCAACGATCTTCACCACCGGTGTTCTGGCGAGGAGCAAGAAGGGTGGGTATGCGAAGACCCATGTGTTCGTTCACGATTTCAAGAGGGAGGCGAAGAGAGTTTGCAGTGAGGAGTTCTTGTGCAGGGAGAACCTGGTGCAGTCAAAGGACCTCCTCGCCCATTTCGCAATCGAGAGAAGGAACGGATATGCCTCGGAATTCTGTCGCAACCGTACATCGGCATCATCATTTTTTTCCTCCTAGAAATTTCTCTGTTAATTTAGATTTCTTTTCCCTTGTACATAGTTACAATCACCTGAAAGGTGTTTGTGTAGTTGTGTCTTATAGTTTTCAAATACATGGTTTGAAAATGAAGTATCAGCAAGAGTGTTGGTTCTAGCGCAATGACCGGAGCCCCTTCTTTCACAAAAACCTAGCGGCTGTACGAAGAAGAAATCATTGGAGTTGATTATAGAAGATGTGTGAAGGGTAAGTTAGTGATGTTACATTAAGTGGGTTCTGCTTCTTGTTATTTCGATTTTTATTTCTTCATTCTCTTAGATGACCTTTCTATGGAACAATGGATGTGCATTTCGTGAGATTCGTGTAGACTGTTTGCTGCAACTTTGATCAAAATCTTGTTTCTTACAGGTAGTGAGGACAGTACTATTAAGTTCATGGAAACATACAATCAAGTTAATTCTAGCACCTCTTTTGGAATTTGCATATTTTGATGGAGCTGTGAAGCATCTTTTTCCATTGAATTTCATTTGAAGGCTGTGGTATCTTGGTCCTGACTTCTACTATGCTGTAAATATTGGCATTTTTCAATATGTAAGTCTTCTTTTGCTGCGTTACACTGTTTGGAGGTCATTGGCTTGACTTTAAAGATCATTAAGCTGTTTGACTGACAAGTCTCTGTTACCCCTTTCAATATCTGTTTTTGGTCCCTCCCAATTTTGATGAGTTTGTGTGGTCGATGCTTCATTCCCTTTGTTCTAAATTGTGATTTATTTATCAAAATATTTATGGCTCTTTATATGCTTAATTGTTTATGTCGGTGCTTCTTGTTTGGTTTGAGGTAAGGTTTGCTATGAAAAACATATCATCAAATAAGTAATGGAACTAAGTTATCCCAATTTTAGCTCAAAATGGTAGAGCACCTGGGTTAATGCCCAAGTTATGGTGGTTCGAATCCACCAAGACTCTTAAGTTATATAGCCCATTGGAGACACTATGAAAATATAGTGTGAATTTGCATTTTGAGATGTATTGAAATTGCTGCACTGGTTCTAAATAGATTACTTTCTTGATGTTATTTGGATAAAAAAAAAAAAATTCAATTACACTTAAGGTTAGATTCTTGATGTTATCAGCAGCTGAAGTTTAACACACACTGCAAGGATTATTTGATGATTGCAACCAGTGGAGGACTGAATCAAAAAAGGACCGGGGTTAGATTCTTTAGCCCTTATTTGATGATTGCAAATACAGACTTGTTATAATTGCCTTACCAGTGGGACATGCAACTAGAAGAAGGCTGGGTTCTTCGGAGCCTTGTCGAAGGTGCATGTTTGCAAGACATCGGGTGTCGACCAGGTTGCACCAGTTTAGATACACATCTGGATTGGATAAGAAGCTTCACAGGTAATCTTGAAAGGATGTTGAGGATGATGTCTTGTGGGAAGTCCTCCATGCTCATCCAGTGCTCCTATATGTTGCTTAGTATGCTATTTTGTTTGGTTAATAAAGACCCAGCTCTTACTCTTCAATGTTTTAGGTTAAATGGTTACCAGAACACAAAAGAAAGAAAGGGTTTGGTAATGAGGTGGCTATATCTACATACTTTCAAATTTTAAAATTTTTCAAGGGCTTGCACATCTGTTACAAAGCCTTAACACAAACATTTTATAGAAACTTTCCATTTGAAGAAAACTAAATATTTTATTAAATTTAGATGTGTGCTAAGTAACAAGAACAGGTAGCCGCAAATTTAAGAGAAGACACACCAGTGTAAGAAAAATGGCATGGTCTCACAACATCTCATGTAACTGTGAAAGAGAATTGATCTTTCCAATTCTAGTTTACCTTCAATCTATGACCAGGAAGAAAGTTCTTTGGCTAAATCAATTTTAAGAAGACAGGGTCTTATCTGCTGTTATTGTCTAAAATCCTACCAGGAAGTTCAATTTAACCAGTACCTTTTCCAGTCAAAGTAAGTCTAAGAAATGCTAGAGTTTGATAATTCTTAAAGGACCAATGTGAAGAGTTGATTACTGGATAGCTTAAAGCTGTAAGAGGCAGGGCAGACTGCAGGCATCTCCTCATTTAAATACTAGAATTTCTCAAAAGACATCTGCCCAGATAATATATTACTCAATGAATCTTGCCCTAATTATTACAGTATGGGTCTAGGTTTGAGTACCTGATCAATAACTAGGTTTAATATGCAAACATGTGTGTAGGCCGGATGAGGTAGCAAGGGTTGGGGACCAATTAAGATAGAAATATCTTACCTTATAATGTCAGCAACAAGATGCAATAAAAAAGGAAATTATTGATTCAGGATAATTTCAGAATTAAAATTTAAAAGGCAATATCAAGAACATAATCAAATTCACTAAGAATAAGCTTGAATTTCAAAGGGATGTTTAGGAAATTTATAAAGAGTGTTTCAATGAAACAAAAGGACTGTGATGCTGTAGTAGATTTATTTGGATGCTTGTTTTAAAATTTAAAGTAGAATGGTGAAACAGAGAAATTGATATCATATTTTCATTTTATTGGTTTATTTTTTATTTGGGGGGGGGGGGGTGATGCTAAATAGATGTCATTATGTATGCAGATGCTGTGTGCAACAAAAGACAAGCTAGCAATATTGAAAACTAGAAAATGTTGGAAAATATATTGCCTGTTGGCTGTCAAAGAAAAATTTCAGAATAATGGCAAATGTAAACCAATAGAGCATGAAAGAAGAAAGATAAGGAAAACAGAAGATGAATCTACCTGTTGTATCTTAGGAATCCAACTCAACAAATTAAGAGATCCATCTTAGCTGATTTTGGCATACTCTCAATCCAAGATGAAATCCATCCCCTATTCATGAATCCACATAGTAAGCAAGTACATAGAGGTAAACAGAATTTTTATTCCATCTATACGTAAATTCCATGGTTGCATTGCCTTCAAAATGGAACTCTAGAATAATTGCATGACTGGACTCAAACTAAATTGCCTATTAATTTAGACAATCAAATCCTCTAATAAGTCAATAACTCTCATAAAACTCAGTAAACTAGTTTATGGGAAGACATAACCTTCCCAAATTCAGTAAACTAGTTTATGTAGCAGAACCAAACTCCATCACTACAGGACTTCCAGATGCTAAAGCTCCACTTCAGTAAGCCACAGCTGTCTGGAATTTAGTCTGATATAGTAACCCACTATAGGACTCTATACTCTAAACCAATATGGTATACAAGATTTAAACTGATTAAAGTCCACAACAGCCGGGGACTGCACATCTCAAAGCAGGCAAGAAAAGCAACATCAAAGGTTACTATTGAGACTCATCCAAGCAATTACGTGCAGTTGAATGCACCATACAACAAAAAACAGAGATCCTACCCAACAACATTCTTCACAGTCACTTTTACCCAGCAGCAGGCAGTCAAATTAATGCCAACAGAACCAAACACTTAAGTGGGAAGACATCACAACCATGCCGTATTTTGTTCAGTCTCCAAAAAAAAAAAAAATTCAATTCCAGCTTAAGTAACACCAAACACACAATCATCAGAAAAACAAAATCCGTATCTTAATTCAAAGTCTTGGTGGATTCGAACCACCATAACCTGGGCATTAACCCAGGTGCTCTACCATTTTGAGCTACAGACTCCTTACCTACAAACCAAAGAGAACAAAACATATAATAGAAAAACAAAATTAGGTTGTTCTACTGCAAACCAAATAGAACAGAATAGATTCGAGAAAAAAATTAGGTTCCTCTTGTTGGATTTATGGGTTAAATTAATTATTCAGGTTGATTAAATGGGTGAGAGTCAAATTGCATGAACCGGTTCGGTCCACTCTCAAGCTTAGGGATATGCTGGCTCAACCCATTGTGGTTTAGGGTTTTGAGTGCAGGACAATATTATAAATACTAGGTTTTGGGTCTCTACAGCCATTATTCACTCTTCCCCACTTTACCACTAAAGTGAGAGAACTAAGGAGGTTTAAGGGGCTGTTGAAGATCCATAGCCAAGCCAAGAGAGCGAAAGTGGGAGTGACCAATATCAATCTTCTTCAACATACTTGGTGAAAGGTACAAATAGATCCTCTATAATTTTATTAGATTCATGTTCTTGTTTTTCCTGTGTGGTTTCCTCAATAGGGTTTCAAACTCAAATCCATAGGGAGTTCTAACAAGTGCTATCAGAGCAGACCACATGGGACAAGAATCGATTTAATTTTTCTTGTACATGAGGATTTTGATTATTACTTAAAACCTGATTTGATAAAAAAAAAAATCATGAAAATCGTAATTTTACCATCATTTAAAGATCCTGTATGGGAAACTTTCTTCACGAAATTTGTAGATCACGAGAAGACGGTCGCGGCGGTATGCCGCAAGTCACCGGAAACCTCCAGACGCACCGGAATGTGCCGCCGAAATCCGGCTGCCGAAGGAGAGAAAAAAAAAAAGGCAGAGAGTCATCACCGGTTCAACTCGGAAACCCTACCGATTTGACCCGGGACACAGTGGGTCAACTCATGACCACTATTTGACTCGGTCAAAGGTTGACCAGGTCGTTGACCAATTGACCCGAATTTGACCCAGAACTAATATGCCCGAACTGGTTGGTTTGGATTGATTTAAAAAAGAAAAAAACCAAACCTACAGAACAGTTGCAAGGCGGCAGGTGATTTCTTTAAAAAAAAAAAAAAACTTAAAGGCTTGTTTGGTTTTTGTTCATTTTGGGTTTTTATTTAAACTACTTTAAATTTCATTTAAAGGTTCGTTTTAAGGCCAAATTGAAATTTGTTTTTTGCGTTGGATTCCTTGTTTCGGGCCACATTTAATGATCTAATTTTTAATATGACATGTTTATTTGAAATTTTATGTTGTATTTAGTTTCAATCATTGAAACAAAAGGGCATAAATCAATGCTTTGAAAAATATATATGTTATTGGTTACCATGAAATTGAGAAAAATTTTTAAATTGAGATATGTTAATATGGAAAAAGGTGTAAGCTTCCGCTCATTCTTAGTTGCAAAGTAATTTTTTTTTAGGAAACCATGAAAGGATGAGGTGGAATCCACCAAAATGGTACATCTTATTATTCCATAATTTTCCACAGGGTAGCAATGTAGGTGACATTTGCCCAAAGGTGATGTCACCAAAGTTAAGAAAATGACAGTAACCTAGAGGTTCCTAAGCCCAAAGGTGAGGGGATTTCAAAAGTTATTGTTCTTTTCACAGTAAATATGAATTTACATCAGGACTAGTGCATTCTTAGCCCAAAGGATAGGAATGTAGTTGCGGTTGTGACTCTTGTATGGTTATTGTTGTCCTAGTGACATATTTATATGTATGTTTTGAACATAAAGATATACATCTCTAATGGGAAAGATATGATAGCACTGAGTGAAACCCACCAAAGTGGTATATTCAGTTCGATTGTATCTTCCCCAACAGTAAAGGTGATACTTTCCCAAAGGTTATGTCATCAAGGTTTGTGGATAATTATCCACATTTCAGAAAGGGACATTAAATTTGAAGCATAGTTGTCACGGCGTCAAATCGATCCAAGGCGGTGGAGGGGTGGCTAATCGATTTGGTGATTAATCGCCCATTTTGGCGTTGCCATGGCGGTCAAATCACCCGTGTGTCATTTTTTATTTTTTCTATTTTCTAAAATTATTTAATATGCTACTTTTTTATTTTTCCTATTTTTTAAAGTTATTTAGCATGCTACAAGCCTAGAATA
>NW_024869642.1:0-8704 GCF_013358625.1 Macadamia integrifolia
CGACCACGGCATCTAGTCTATCAAGGCATTATGCAACATGATGTGCACATTCAACATATAACATCACATTCAATTTGCATTTGAAAAGTAAACATAGCATAAATGCACATCAAAGTGTGAAATGACTAATCTATATAGCATATTCATGATGACATGACTAAATTAGATATAGTTATATGAATGCCAAACAAATGCCTTGAAACAAGGCCACACGTCCTCTCTCCACTTACCTGTAGCGTACAAGGATTCCCGTTCGGTACGGGCGAGATCCGGAGCGAATCGGGAAGGCTTTGGTGAACCTAACAAAATTGAGTGGGGTTAGTACTTCACCATTTTAGAATCAAAATTAATGAAATCCGACGTCAAAATCGTGTTTAGAACGTCGAAAGAAGGTCCCACGTCCGATTTGGGCTCGATCGGACCTAAAAATCACATTCTGGCCACTCGGGTGGGTCACTCAGGTGGGTTGTCTACCCACTGGTCCTACCCGCCGGTTTTGGACCGGCGGGTATGGACCCGCCGGTAGGACCCGCCGGTCCTACCCGCCGGTTTTGGCGGAAAAACCCCAGTTTCTTCTCAACTTCCTCCATTCCTTGGGGACCCAAATAGGGCTTTTCTCAACCCATTCTTCACACCCTTAGAGTCCTATAGGATGGTTCTAGCTTAGATTTAAGTTAGATTCAAGTGAGGGGAACCATCTTACCTTCTTTGCTCAAGAATGACTTCAAACCCTCCAAATCACTTTCAACTCACAATGCTCCTTCTACCTTGTCAATATCTCTTCAAATCCTTCAAGATCAACACATAAATCATCTATTAAACCTTAGATTCATCATTTCAAAGGGTGTTTACAAGATCTTGAGAAACCATACTCGAATCAAGGGTTTAAAGTGTGGGTATGGGGAATGTTCATAAAACCCAACTTTTCTTACCTCCAACTGTAGATCTCGAGTTGAAGATTACTCTCCCGGCACCGGAATGGCAAGATCGAGCTTCGGCGCCACTGAAATCCTCCCTTTCTTCCTCTTTCTTTCTTCTTCCCTTTCTTTTTCTCTCTCCTCTTTACTTTTCTCACCAAACGTACGGGGTAATAAATGGAAAGAAAAGAAGTCATAAAGCTTTATATACTATTCCTACTTAAGTGAATAGTGATGGATGGGTCACTCAGGTGGGTAGGTGTACCCACCTGTCATACCCACCCGAGAGTCAAAACTTGGGATTTTGACCGGGCTCGGACCTCGGCTCAAACCCCACCCCAGGCATACATTGTAGCCTACGTATATATCTTAAAATACAGATATAATACCTGTTTTATCCGTACATAGCCTTATGGTAGGTGCACGTACACGGTTTGGGTACTCCCGTCTCTTCTGGCACTGGCTCGGACTTGTCGGGCCAGCCGGTGTTTAAGGTCACCCGTGCCATCATAGCCCATAAGGAACCCGCTCTAACATCCTCTGGCTCGGTTCCTGCATGGTTAAACCGGTTCAACCACGAAATCATACCGGGTTTAATAAGTGGGATATTACAATTATTGTGTCACCGGGGTCAGATCTCTTGAATCCAACATTGGATTAGAGACCCTCATCTCGAGATCTACAATTTGAGGTGAGTAAAGATTGTATTTTTTAAACCCTCATGAAACCCCAAGTGAAGTCCTATGATTTGGATAGGAATCCTTTAGATCTTGTTAATCTCTCTTAAGAATGTGAATCCAAGGTTTAATAAAGGACCTACATGCTGTTTATGAAGGATTTAGAGGAAGAACTTACAAGATTTATGAAGCATTTGTTGATCTCTTGAGCTAAAGAGAAGATTTGACGTTTTTAAAGTGTTCTTGAGTAAAGAGGTAAAATCCAAGATTGAAACTTTGAATCGATCCTAGATCTATGTTAGAATCATGATATGGAACCTTAGATTTGTGGAAAATGTGATCGAATCAAACTGTGGTGGTTTCCCTGAGGGGGGATGAAGAATGGAAGTGAATAATAAAATACCGATTCTGATTGGTTGGTGCTTTGAAAGTGGATGGACCCACTAATCCGAGCCGGTCGGTCCAGGCAGAGCCCCTGGGTTGAGCAAAGAGCAAGGACCAATGGGCACCTGGCCCATCGGTTCAGGCAATGTCCTTGGATCAACAGGCGAGCAAGGACTGGTGGGTGCCTAGCCCACCGGTTGACCCACCAGTTTGACTTTTCAGGTTTCGATTGGGACCAAATTTTTTGGGCAACCTTCTCTAGAGATTCTAAACGCGTTGGGATCATCGTACTCTATTGGTTATGAACCTAAAATGGAGTTATACTAAACTTGACCTCTTTTATGATAGGTTGTACTAGAAACTCGCATCATCGCACGTCGGATCTTCCTCGTACTAAGAGTGAACATTGTATACAACTAGGTAAGTGGAAAGAGGATATTGACTTTATTTTTAGAATTTTTTTGCATCATTCCATAATTATTGTAGACTAGCCATGTTATCATTTCATTATTATGTGTAGCCTAGTCATCCTCGAATGCCATTTGCATGCATTGATGTGTGCGTTATGAAATTCATTTATGGCTTGATATGCTGATATCTTAAATTATTAAATGTGTATTCCTACTTTGAGATATCAGATGGATGACTTTAAATTATTGAATATGATGCATTGTTAAACTAGATGTCGTAGTTTGCTTGGACATGAATGCATTGGTGGCCAGTGGAATGGAATGCGGTGGCACTATACAGTCATACTATCTCATATAGGAGCATGCAGTTAGGAATGACATAACCCTGTGCTACGACCCTTCCCAGTAGGGGTTTAGGTGTTAGGTATATCACTAGGGGGAAGCCTGAGGTTGTGTACCAAAGATGGCAGTTAGAAGTACGCCCGGCCGATCACTAGGACAGTCGGTAACTTTGGTAATATGACAAGAGGACCAATCATACTACTTTTAAATTAATGCAAGGTAAGGTCCATTTTACTTTAATGTAGGGCAAGGCCCATGTTACTTTAATGTAGGGCAAGGCCCATTTTACTTTAATGCAAGGCAAGGCCCATTTACTTTTTCGGTACCCATGGCTGGCCTTCTCTAGCAACCCTATGGGCGTATCGCATGATGGGGTTTGCGGCTAGTACCCAGGGCATACGCATATTGTGGTTGCAAATAGCACATGACATTTTACTTAGATGTGATGTTTAGGTGGTTTATGATAATAAAATTGGACTTGCATACATATAGGTTCATTTGTATTGTGAATGATTGCTTAGTCTTTCTTTTCACTTACTGGGCTAGTGAGCTCATCCCACGTGTACACCACTTTTTAATTGATCTTGCAAGCTATCCGACTGAAGAGCTAAAGTCAGGACCCACTGTGGAGTTTTCACAGTGGGTCCCTAAAAATCTTGTGTATGGGGCCGAGTGCCCGTGCGAGAGTTATGTTACGGGACAACAACACTGATACCAACCTGGGTTTCCTTTTTATTATTTTGTGATGTTACCCTTTTTGTATTCTGGATGTTTAAATTGTATTTCTTGTATATATATCACACCTACGGGCCCACATGTAAACGTATTATATAATAAAATTTGGGTATCAAGAGTATTGGGGTATTTCTAGGTATGTACATGTAAGACTTCCACTGAAATACATAATTTGCTTTATTTAGTGTGTGTGTGTATGTTGTGTTGTGATTACTGTATCAGATGATGTTGCCCAGTTTTGGGTTAATAGGTGTTAACTCGGTCAATGGTCTAGTTCTGTGTGAACGAGTTGTGATAGTGCACCCCCGTGTGCACGTCGCGCGCCCCCATCTGCCAACCTCGTGCCCTTGCCTACCAATCTCGTGCACCCACCAGCCTACCCCCGTGTCCCCACCTGCTAGCCTCACGCACCCGCTAGCCGATCGTATGCCCCTACCTACTTGCCATATGCACCTTGCCTGCACCATATGCCCCCTGCCATGCATCGCCATGCCTGTCCCGTGTGCCATTTGTCGCACACCCCTGCCAGCTTCCCCGTGCACACCCTACCTTCCTTGTGCACCTATGGCTCCCCCGACCACCCTTACCCAGCCTTGTGTGCTGTCATCAATGGCCGAAATATGTGTTCTAATGACCTATTGGGTGAAGAGATTTTCTCTCCACCCACTTGTGCACTATACATTACCCCGCTAGCATACCTTACGCTGCAACCTCCCATTGGCCCAAAAAGGTATCTTTTTACCTTATTGGCCCAAAAAAACTTACTTTTTTCCTATTAGCCAAAGAAAATCATCTTCCACCCCATTGGCCCAAAATTCCATATTTCATCCCATTAGTTTAGAAAAATCACTTTTTGTCCCTATTGGCTAAGGAATTTCCCCTTTCCTCCCTATTGGTTTAAGAATCCTTTAAATACCCCCTCCCTTTGATTTTTCACACCACAACAACACAAGCCTCTTAGTGAGCATCCCTTTGTAGAGAAACTCTGCCCTCTCTCCTTCCCTCCCCCTTTGAGGTTTTTCAAGTCTTCGGTGAGATCTTCATAAGATCAGAAGTGTTCTTCGGGCCTTCGAAACTCTTCAATCATTTGCCTTCTTTGAGAAAGTTTTGGTAGGAAAATTTTCCCCTTAGTCTCCCTCCCCTTTTTAAGGTTCATCAAGCCTTCGAAGAGATCTTCATGTTCTTCAAATCTTCGAAGTGTTCTTCGGGCCTTCGAAGTTCCTCAATCCCTAGAGAATAATAGCTTATTCCCAGTGGAAGCTCTGCCAAAGTGCCACCTTAGCCAAAGTCCAGAAATAGCTCATCCTAGTAGAAGCTCTGCCAGAGTACCCATAGCCTAACCATCCCATAGCCTATCCCCAGCGAAACCTCTGCCAGAGTGCCACCTCAGCCAAAACCCGGAAGTAGCCCATCCCTAGCGAAAGCTCTACGAATCAATACCACAGTCAAAATCTGAAAGTAACCATTCCTAGTCAGAACTCTATCCAATCAACATCTCTCGAGAAAGGAAGTTGGAGGTCAAGACCATCTTCCCCCGAGCCAGGAAAAACGAAAAAACAGTTCGTGCCAGCACTAATCAGGGTCCCATCCCTCTTGATCCAAAATAGGGCCAAGCTCAGCTATAATTTCTCACCTGAATTAGCATAATGTAGACTCTATATTGACCTTGTTGTAGTGTACATAATCTTTTAAATTCAGTCAATGTACATATGAGTGATAATTTAGCCATACATGCTGAATAGGAATAATCGTGAAAAATGTTCGTTCTTAAGCATCTAGTAGAAAGACTGGTTGAACCGAGCAGATTGGGTGCCTAACACCTTCCCAATTCTGTAATCTGACACGTACCCTAAATCTCTGGACTAGACTAACTTCTGGGCCCTCTTCTCAAGAATCGGGCCCACCCCCTGGTCGTAGGCCCATAAGCTGGGGACTCCAAACCCCTTTTTGAATGATCTCAATCCTCCATATTAGACCATTATCAAACCCCCGTCTCAATGACGAACTTTACACTCCTGCGAAATAGGCCTCCACGTATCTCTAAGCGGTGATACGGTGGTGCGAGGCCCACAGAAAAGCACACACGACACAATCCTCCCTAAAAAGGAGAAAGAGAGGAGAGAGGGCCAAACGTCAGTCCTTCCCCCCCAAAGGGGAAGAGAATTCTTCGGCCACTACCCTCACAGGAACCTAATGTGTTTTTGAAACATGTGGAATCTATAGGTTAAAGCATATAGGAGATTGGCTTTGATGTACAAGTGGGAGACTTTTGAATATGTGTGTCCATCAAACCCGATTTATTAATAAGACTATTTAATTTCATTTATGCATGTCATTTATTTATTGGGCTTGTAAGGTGTTCCATGGGTTTTCACCCAAAATTATTCTCGGCTAGGGATAGGACCGAACATCCTATTCATATGGTCATTACATTGTATTTTACCAGGGATGTGATTCCAATACATAAATGTAAGTACACATACTGTGTGTGTATAGAAAAGAATTTGGTAAGAATCTCACATGTATTACTGCCAGTTGTGTGAGGACGAGATTCATACCGTCACTTGACCTTTGACCTGAGAGATCCTATTTATTGCAGTGTTGTATCACATGTTTTGATAAACGAATGGTTGACATCCAACGGACTATATACCGGTATGCAGGACACATGGTCCCACATTATTAATAAAAGAGATCGTGAACATGGGATCCACTGCCCTTAATTGGGGAATATCGAGGAGAGAAAATGTCACAGCCCATTCGCACAGAACCGGGCCAGTGACCGGGTTAACACCGGTTAACCCAAACCTGCCAGGATCATCTGATACTGTATTCCACCACAGCATACAGACAACTAATATAAGCTCATCAGATCAGCGGAAGACTAGGTTTACCTGTGAATGTTCCCATAATACTTGATACCCGAATTGTGATACAATAGTTATATACATGTGGGCCCGAATGCATGATATTTACAAAATAAAAGTACAATTCACATATCAAGTACATAAAGGAAACCATCAAAATAATCAGAGTACACAGTTCGGCTCGGTATCAAAAGCTAGAGCTCAGCTCGGCATCAAGGGTTAAGCCCAGCTCGGCATCACATGGTAGAGCTCAGCTCGGCCTCAAAAGTGGAGCTCAGCTCTGCATCAGAACTGCGGTCCCGTAGCATAACTCTCACATGAGCAATCAGTGCCGTGCTCTAACTCTTTAGGGGCCCACCAGTCCTCTTCAGGGAACTCGACTGTGGGACCCACCCCGTGCTCTTCAGATGTATGACCTGCAAAATCATCTAAAAATGGGGGGTACCCATGGGATGAGCTCACTAGCTCAGTAGGTGGTAAGATGGACCACACAGCAGTCCACACATCAAAACACAATCATATGCACTACATGCCATACAATACCTTTTAAATCACATCCACTTAAGCAACATTACTAAGTCTTTGGTTTAGTGCTACTACAGCCACAGTGCGCGTATACTCCAGGTACGAGCCACGAACTCCATCCCGCGATACGCCCATAGGGCTGCCGGAGAAGGACCACCATGAGTACTCGGAAAAGTAAAAACATGCCGACCACCGGCTCTCAACAGAAATATAAATGACTGAAATTAAAGGTGCTGACTCCAGCAATTTAAAAGCAGTACGATTGGCCCTCTTGAATATACCACCGGGATTGTCGACTGTCCTAATGACCCACCAGGCGTTGTCTAACCGTCACAGTGACCCGACAACCACGACCACTGCTTCCCCCCAAATGGTAACCTAACACCTTAACCCCTATTGGGAAGGGTTGTAGCACGGGACGGTGAAAATCCTAAACCGCATGCTCCTATATGATAATTGTTGTAACCCGGCAGTCACTGAGAGGGGGGGGGGTGAATCAGTGAGTTCAATTCTGATACCTAAAAACCTGTCCGATGTCTGGCCAAGAAGAACCTGATATACCTGTCCCTGTTTGCACACAGTCGTATGCACACTCAGCCTCTCATAGGCACTTCCAAGTATGCACACCCATTCCACATTCCACGCACTTCAATATCAAATGCAAACAACAAGCACCCACAACACAGGGTTTTTTACGAGGTTCGGCAATTTGCCTACATCCCCGGAGTAGTGCCTGTAAAGGCTTCGTACCTACTCAATACACTACTTTTGACTGCACCCACAGTCGGGAGCACCCACACCCAATTTTCTCAAGCCGAAGCTGAGATGGCACTCGTAGTGCCGATACAATGTGTAGCACCCACTACACGGGAGCACCCACTCCCGGTGCTTAGCACCCACTAAGCACACAATAAATAATACAATTAAATTGGGCTTATAACAATGCCCTATAGTGAAGCACTCATACATGCAAATTTCCCCCAAATAGACTACAACTATCACTTAGGCATTTTATCAAACATCTTGCCTACAATGATTTATAATAATGGAAATTTGGCAAAATTGAGGTTACCTTGGCAAGGAGTAACCGTCGGAGATGCAATAATGTCAATCTCCACTTGATGCAGACCACAATCACGTTGTCTCGGTGCCGCCAATGCTTCAACCCCTGTTGGCACTTGGGTTTCTTGAAGCAACTCACAAGAACCAAATTCTAGGTTCTTCTTCTTTCTTTTCTCCTTGTCTTTACTTTCATGGAGCAACAATTGCATTCACATTCACATTCACACACACACAAAGAGAGGAAAAAAAACTTCTTCTCTATTTCCCTCTTCTTCTCTTCTCTTCTCTTTTCTTTTCTTTTCTTTTCTCTTGGCAACAAACAATATGACTTGCTCTCTTGGTTTCCAGCAGCTTCCTAAGCCTCTAATGGTGGCTATGGATGAAGTGCAAGAGGATGGAAGTCTTTCATTCAAACCTTTAGCCTTCCACGAGCTTCAACTCGTTTTTCCGACCACCTCAGCAAGCCCTCTGCCTGATTTCTTCCCTCTGATGTGTAGAGCTCGGAGAGATGAAGAATCTCCAACTTGAATCACTCAAATCCGACTTAAAATGAGGGAGATATGACCTTTTTAAGTTGGAGCAATGAGATAGCCTGAAATGGAATCTTCGTACGGGTGGCGTAGGCTACACCGGCGGCGCGCGCAACAGGGGCGAAATCTGACCGTAGATCTCATGTAAGAGATCTTATAATCCAAACCGTCCGATTAAACCAACGGACAACAGATCCAAACCGTTAGATTTGAATCTCGATGACGTCATCATGACGTAAGCGCTGACATCGTCAG
>NW_024869643.1:0-4984 GCF_013358625.1 Macadamia integrifolia
GGGGGGGGCAATATACAAAGAGGAAGGAAGATACACAAATCTAAGGGGGAGAAGAGAAGAGAGGAAGGTCCTCAAGAAGATGTCAGGAACTGATTTCTACTTGTATCCTAGCAAACAACGTACTTGTGAAGAATTTTATTCCTCACATTAAAAGTAATAGCGTCTTGAATCTGCTCCAGTGAATATGAATTGGTAGTCCATCTTCTTTTGTCCTTTCCCACCAAATATGATATAATGTTGTAATAAAATCCATCTTGCCAAGATGATCACAAAGAGTTTTACTATAAAAAGAATTCTAAATCCATTTTGAAGAATAATTTTAGGACTCGACCAAAGCTTTCGAAGAATGCTTCCCCAAACTGACTTGGTGAAAGGACAATCGAAAAATAAGTGCTCAAGGCTTTCAAAGATATTCCAACATAGGCAACATTTAGGGATAGAAATATTTCTATGCATAAGAAAGTCTTGAGTGGGATGATAATTGGTCATATCTCTCCAGATTATAAATGAATGCCTTGGAATAGTAGAGGAGAACCAAACCACTTTGTACCGCAATAAACCAAATTCCAAGCAAAAGTTAAGGTAAAGCAACAAGAGAAATTAGCCATGCACTGGCTTATGTTGCCCTACCCCTAGGTCTCAACTGAATACTTGGTAATTTATTCCACATCTCAGTAAGAGCATTGGAAGTACCAGGACCAGGGCCCCAGACTCCATCTCAAAGAATGGAAGATACCTTAGACAACCTATCTAATTTCATATCATATCTAATTCTATCACCATATTTAACAATTAGAACCCCATCAAGGTGTCAATTATCAAGCCAAAGATAAGTATTAGAACCATCATCAATAGAAGATTTGATATGATCAGACATAAGGTAGCGATATTTCAGAATTTTCCTCCATGCCCAGGAAATATATGGTAGACCAAATAGATTTAGTTTTGAGGTATCTTGAATAAACCCAATCCACCAAATGGTCTTCTTTTTTTAAGCCACTTTATAAATAAATTTAACAATACTAGCACTATTGGCATCTTTAACTCTATGAAGACCCAAACCTCCCTCCTTTTGTGAAAAAAAAACCTTGGTCCAACGAGGATGAAGAAAGTTAGAGCTATCTTTACCCTTTCAAAGAAAAGATGACATAAGGGACTCAATCTTAGAAGAAATAGCAATAGGGAGCCCAAAAGTCCCAGTCCAATAGATATGAAGAGCTTTGCATGACAGATGTAAAAGCTTCAAACGACCCGCAAATGAGAGAAACTAACTCTTCCAGAGTTGGAGTCTCTTACGGAGCCTATCAAGAATGGGAGAGCAGTGATGGATAGAAAGCTTCAAACAAATCAAAGGCAAGCCCATATAGCTAACATGAAGCTAACCTCAAGGAACCCTAAGATGCCACTCAATTGAGCCTTCAAAGACTCGAAACACCCCAAATAGAGATTTTTTTAGAATTAATATGAAGATTAGACATTGCAGAGAAGGAGCAAAGGGCTTCAGAGATGCCGGTCACTGATTGAAGGCTTACCTTTGCAAAAATCATAAGGTCATCAACAAAGAAGAGATGGGTGATTTTCAAAGCCTTACACTTCGAGATGGGTTGAATGGAATTTTAAACGTAAATATTTTTGAGAGACCTTCCATCGCAATGGAGAAAAGTAAGGGAGAGATGGAACAACCTTATCGAATACCAACTTTAGAGTTGAAGAAGCCATGGGGGGACTCATTAACAAGAATAGAAAAGCGAGGGAAGATATTCAACAACGAATCGAATGAATGAAATTAGAAGGAAATTCCAATCTCTCAAGGATCTGATAAATATAGCCCCATCTAATGGAGTCAAAGGCCTTGTAAATATAGTCCCATGAAACCTGTTGGTGTTAGTTTTCTATTAGTGGTTGAATGAAAACCCATTTTACCCTTATGAGTTATTCAACTGAAACATGTGAAGTTCAAATGACCAATTCCCCCAACAACCACGACACATCACACCGTGACACAACACCAGTCCATTGCACCACCCCTGGCCCTGTGCATAGAGAAATAATATGGATTCAATGGTGAAAGTAATAGAGAATAGACACAAAGGGAGAACCTCATTTTTAGAATCTTCCAATATTGTAGATTCTCTTGAACAACTCTCCATAGCAGCATACTCCATTACAGTAGCTACATGCTCGGAGTCAACACGACCTGCAAAGAATCACATTGAAGGTATGTCTCTGAAAAGAGATAGAATTAGAAGAATGGAAACTTACCTCCTTAAAATGGATTTTATGTGGATGTCGAAGTGATCTCTAGCTAATGATCGCTTTGGTTACATTCTCATCAATCTGCAACCCCATAAGAAACATAAACAATTGGAATATATCTCTTCCAATTCATCAAAGACTCAAAAAAGTAATATTCACATAAACCTTGTTTCCAAGTTCAATAAATTTCATGACAACAAGATATTTGGTCTTTTTGTCCTTATAAGCTTCACAAAACCCAGAGGTCCACCCCCGATTTCTCTAACAAACTCATACTCTTCCATTCTCTGTTTTGATTTCTTCCCCTACTTTCACCTTTATAGTCTACGAAGGTCATTGATTATGGAACTCCTTCTCATCTACTATGTGGATCCAAAGTGAGTGAGTGAGAGAGATTTACAAAGATGGGGAAATCCCACTGGACAACCATGTTCCGCTGCTTACACTTTAGAGAACCACCAATAGCATGGCCATTCTCCAATGGACATCGTTTCTTTACCATCCCAGTAATTGCAACACCATTGATTATTAAAGATGGGGAGATGCAAGTTAGGGTTTTGGAGAAGAGAAAGGGGCTTGTGGTGGATGGTTGCAGGTTAGGGTTTCGAAGAAGATGTCATGGCTTCATTCTTTGCTGGTGGTGGATCACAATCGCAAGTTGGGGCTTCGTTCTTCTCTAGAGTTTGCAAATCTCCACAAAGCAGAGAGAGGAGAGGTTTGCGGTTGGGAGGTGTTCAACGATGAAAGGGTAGAACTTCCCTTGTTTTAGTTAAAGGGTATATAGGTCTATTCACTACCCTTAAAGAGTAGTTTGGGCATTTAGGATTTTTCCTACCCATGACGTCGTCACTAAATGGTGATTGACTAATGGATCGTAGCTAGTTTTACTATATCTTAAATGCAAGGGTGGTTCAAGTCTTTTAAAACTTTTGGGGTGTCAATCATAGTACAGGGGGTGTCCAAGTAATTTTCTCTGGAAAAAAAAAAGTGTAATAGCTCCTTTAGGCAAGGCTTCGACCATTTAATTAGTGAAAATTAATTTCCATTAGGGGAATTAGAAGAAAGAAGGGTTGCCATTTGGAAGTTTTGAATCTTGCCATCTATCCTCTCTATGTATATACTAGTAAAATATGCATGTGCAAATGCACGTGTGGTCTTATGTTAGGAAGAGAGAGAGAGAGAGCTAATGACAATTGATTGTTCAAATAAAATTTGCTACAAGAAAAGGCAACTAATAACTATTATAGTGTTTCTTATATTATATTAACTGCTGCATTATCAAGGATAGTTCCAGGTATGACCTACATTAGAACCTGGACCACATACTCTCTTTTTGTAGTTATTATTATGCTACATTACATGGTAAGGTGGCCCTGTTTTCCTTAATTTTTTGGGTAATTTATAATGCCACACCCTAAAGAATGCCACTATTAGAGAGACACCCCCTACATAATACCAAATTACACTCACAACCCCTATTGTCAGTACCAGTTAAGTGAGGATTTAAAATGATGGTTTTACCCTTGTAACTAAATCTTATGACTCTCTTTCCATTCTCTTTCCTTGAATCAGATGCTCACTCCAAGTAGACCCTTTCATCCATTTTATCTCTTTGAAAGAAATCTAAAACTCATGGGGATCACCGCTCAGAGAACGTTGCGAAGCACAATGCCACTGATCTCGCAGTTGGCTGACTCAGTGCCCCGATCAACCCAGGAGACATAGAAGATGTGGGTAACATTGCTTGAGGACAAAATCCTATCATTTTTCATATACTTGACATACCAACAGCACTTCAAACGGCATTTCCATAAATCAGTGCTGCAAACAAAGCAATTTATGAGATGATTAGGAATCCTATACTATATCTATAGCCTAAGAATCTGAAGCTGACAGTATTACCATCTTTGCTTGTCACTGGTGAAATGCTTGTTAAGCAACTAATTGTCGTCAACGACCTTCAACATTGAAAAGAGTGGGAGAAATTGAGGCTATAAATAGGTATTGATTTACGTTTCCAAACCCTTCTTCCTTTCTCTGTACATTCACGACAAAGCTTGGTTTTGTCAGCATTGGAGACATCGCATTTGATGTAGTCGATGGGGTTGGTCAGCATTCCAGAAGTGGCGGGGGCAACGGGCTACACTATAGACCTTCCATGGACCGCCAGGGGTGTCAGGGAGGGGGAGAATCTTGGCTAGTTGGTTGTTGCCGGCAATGCCGATGATGTTGATGACCAGTCCTTAGGTAATTCTTTAGTGTATTACTATTATAGATTACTATAATCATCAAAACCAGATTCATCGAATAGGTTGCTTGAGAATAAATTAAAGGGAAGAACAAGAAGAAGAAAACCCAAAGAGATGAGAGAAATGAAATTGCCTATAGCTGATCGCTCTAGCTCACTACCACTATTCATATAATTGTTCTGCGATTGGTTATCAAAGCCCCTTATCCCTAGCAACCATGTCTGTCTTCCCAACCACTGTAGAATTAATGGATTCAATTGTTTATAGTGGTTATCCCGTTTAGGAAGATGTCCATAGTCATCGAGATTTGTGGATGAATTACTGGCAGTGAACAAATCTCGATGAGCTGTGAATCCATTTGCTTGAGAGAGAAAGAGAGATCAGAGCCCCAATGAAGTCTCCGGGGATTGAAATTTATCTCTTGGTCGGGAAAGGGCGATTGGAGAACTAAATCGGTAATTCATTGGGCATGTGATGGG
>NW_024869643.1:6862-8411 GCF_013358625.1 Macadamia integrifolia
TTTTTTTGTTAATAATTGTGGAGAGAGAGAGAGAGAGAGAGAGAGAGAGAGAGATAGATAGATAATTGGAAGCGGCTCCTCTCTTTAGCGCCCCTCGCCCAGATCGACCCATAGCTACTTGGTTGAGCATCACGTGGCAAGGCGATGATTCAACGTTTTGAGAGAGGCATGGAGAACAAGGCACTAATAGAGGCTAAGAGAACGAGGGGCCAAGAACGTTGGTTCATCGACTCGCCACATGGCGCTTGCCCAATTAGCTATGGGCAAGACCTGGGTGATAGACGTTAAGGAGAGGAGCCGAATCCGAGATAATTATGGAGATGAGAGAGAGATAATTATGGAGATCTTAAGTGGAGAGAGAGGAGAATATAGAGACGAGGGGAGATCATCAGAAAGGAGAGAGTTTGGGAGAGAGAAGGAAATAGAAGATATTCTCTACCAACTCATGTTCCTGGATTCTTTCTTCCCATTTCTCTCTTTGACTCTATTATGGAGAGTTTTATTTTGGTGGATAATTATGGAGAGATTTACACACACACAGGGAGAGAGAGAGAGAGAGAGAGAGAGAGAGAGAGTGAGGCATAGGAGGAGGGGAAAGAAAAGTGAGGGGAGAGGGTTGAGAAAGGAAAGAGAGAAAAATTGAAGGTAAATATTAGAAATAGAAATTAGGAAAATATAGATAAAGAAATTGAAAGGGTACCAACAATTTGGGAGAAATAAAAAGAATGAAATTGAGAGAAATAAAAAAGAATGAAAAAAGAAAAAGAAAAAAGAGAGAATTTAAATACGAATAAAGGGTAAAATAGTTAGAGAAAAAATTAATCACGAAACATAAGTGTATGCTTTTATATATTTTATATAATTTATATAATATATTATATATTATATATATAATAGTAATATAATGATATAAGGTCTAACTTTGGAATTTTGTAACAAAGTATGGGTTCAAAGATAAGCACCAACTCTTCCGAGAGAAAAAAAAAAAGATTTGCACCAATCATAAGTCAGCTCTAAATAGCCAATTATCTTTATGTGGCAACTATTAATTGAGTGACAAAACATTTATGTGGCAAGTGAGGGAAGTGGGGGCATGTGGAGGTGTCTCTTTTACAATGAAAACGATTTTTACCTACACATGCAATGAAAAGAAATATTTTTGGGTAGAGTGCAATGATAAGAGTTGCTTCTTCCTTGCTTGGTTATGGTGACAGTTGTACCTTTCCTCTATGGTGTCAATTCTTTTAGGAATGTTGACTGTTACCACTACCACACTCGCTCATCATTTGCTGGCTTGGAAAACAATCTCAACTCAAAAGGGATCCAATCTAATTTTGATTCTCTTACATTTTTTCTTTCGGAAAGTAAATAATTTTGGATTTTTCTAAATCAAAAATAGAAGTTAACACAATGGCGTCATCTCCACGCGCTCGCCCGTGTGATCAGTCAGCGTGATTTATCATTTATGTTTGAGTTGGCGGGACCCACCTTGTAAGTAACATCTGCATTGAACAGGACAGTAATTCAGGGAATTCATAAAAAAAAAAAA
>NW_024869643.1:8431-8689 GCF_013358625.1 Macadamia integrifolia
AAAAAAAAAAAAAGAGTAATTCTGCGAGTCTACAGACCGTATATTCAGCCTTATAATGGGTCCCACCATCACCATTAAAGTTTCCCTAAGACATACATCACACGGACGCGGTTTTTATGCGCGTGTCGTATAAAACAAATGACACTTTCTAGAACCCATGGATTGAGTCAGCTGCTGCCACGCGCGAAACTCTCCTCTCCGGAAATATAACATGCGACCAATTTGCTTTTGGATTAGTGTTTTCTGAAAAAAAAAAAA
>NW_024869644.1:0-8654 GCF_013358625.1 Macadamia integrifolia
ATGCTCCTATATGACAGTACGACTGCATAGTGCCTCCGTGTCCCATACCACGGGCCACCAATGCATTCGTTTCCAAGCCGACCACGGCATCTAGTCTATCAATGCATTATGCTCTATGATGCCCACATTCAACATATAACATCTCATTTAATTTGCAATTAAAAGTAAACATAGCATATGTGCACATCAATGAGTGGAATGACTAATCTATATAGCATATTCATGATGACATGACTAGATTAGATATAGTTATGTGAATGCCAAAATAATGCCTTGAAACAAGGCCAAACATCCTCTCTCCACTTACTTGTTGCGTACAAGGATTCCCGTTCGGTACGGGTGAGATCCGGAGCGAAACGGGTAGGGTTTGGTGAACCTAACAAAATTGAGAGGGGTTAGTACTTCACCATTTTAGAATCGAAATTAATGAAATCTGATGTCAAAACCGTGTTTAGAACGTCAAAAGAAGGTCACACGTCCGATTTGGGTTCGATCGGACCTACGGATCACCTTCGGGGCCAAACAGGTGGGTAAGACAGGTGGGCTGTCTACCCACCGGTTATACCCACCGGTTATGACCGGTGGGTAGGTACCCGCCTACCCGCCGGTTATACCCGCCGGTTGTACCCGCCGGTTTGGCCAGGGACCTCTGCCTTCTCAGGTGGGTACTCTCAGGCGGGTAGGTATCCGCCGGTTGTACCCACCGGTTTTGGCGGGAATGTCTCTGTTTCTTCCCCATTTTCTCCATCCTTTGGGGAATCAAATGGGACTTTCCCCCACCCATTCTTCACACCTTTGAAGTCCTATAGGATGGTTCTAACCTAGATCTAGGTTAGATTCAAGTGAGGGAAACCATCTTACCTTCTTTGCCCAACAATGACTTCAAACCCTTCAAGTCACTTCCAACTCACAATGCTCCTTCTATCTTGTCAATAACTCTTCAAATCCTTCAAGATCGACACATAAATCATCTATTAAACCTTAGATTCATCATTCCAAAGGGTATTTACAAGATCTCAAGAAACAATACTCGAATCAAGGGTTTAAAGCTTGGGTATGGTGAACGTTCGTAAAACCCAACTTTTCTTACCTCCAACTGTAGATCTAGAGTCGAAGATTACTCTCCCAGCACCGGAATGGCAAGATCTAGCTTCGGCGCCACTGAAATCCTTCCTTTCTTCTTCTTCCTTCCTTCTTCCCTTTCTTTTCTCTCTCCTCTTTACTTTTCTCACCAAACGTACGAGGGTAATAAATGGAAAGAAAAGAAATCATAAAGCTTTATATACTATTCCTACTTAAGTGAATAGTGTTGGATGGGTCACTCAGGTGGGTGGGTGTACCCACCTGTTATACCCGCCTGAGAGCCAAAACTTGGGATTTTGACCAGGTTCGGACCTCGGCACGAACCCCACCCCAGGCATACGATGTAGCATACGTATATACCTTAAAATACGGATATAATACCTGTTTTATCCGTACATAGCCTTATGGTAAGTGCACGTACACGGTTTGGGCACTCCTGTCTCTTCTGGCACTGGCTCGGACTTGTCGGGCCAGCCGGTGTTTAAGGTCACCCGTGCCATCATAGCCCATAAGGAGCCCGCTCTAATATCCTCTGGCTCGGTTCCTGCATGGTTAAACCGGTTCAATCGCGAAATCAGACCGGGTTTAAGAAGCAGGATATTACAGCATTCCTCATAAGTTTCCAAGTAAGTATGAAGCAGAAGCAAACTACGTAAAACGTGATGAACATGAGGCAGGGAGCAAGAGAGACTGGAGGTAAAAAACCCACCGAAAGGAGTGGCGTATAGCACATTGTGCAACGGGGTTATGCACCCTGATCTGGTCCTGTCTCTAGCCCTTGACTTGCTAGAAACAATGCCCAAGCTATTAAGATGATGCAATCAATACGCCAACATGGAGGAAGTCCTGGCCGCTAGAGGGATTGCTGACAGGGGTGATCGGTCAGACAAGGAGAAGAAAAGGACTCTGAGGCCTAGGGACGATTCCCATGAGCCGAAGAAGAATATAACAGATTGGCCGCTTGACACTGATGAACCTGAGCGATATGAACTTGATCGTTCCTGAAAAAACTTGCTTTTAGAGATCCAAGATTAGAAGTATTTTCGCTGGCCCAGGCCAATGACGGCTAAACCAAAGGAGAGGAACCCCAACCGGTACTGTCGATACCACTGAGACCATGGGCATGACACTGAAGACTGCAAGTCTCTGAAAAGGGAAATTGATGAGCTCATCAAGGCTGGATACCTTAACAAGTATTTGAAGCAAAAATATGGTGGAAACTGGCCCAGGCCGAGGAGACATGATGTAAGGCCGAGCAGAGATAGGGCTGAGCCACTGAAGGAACTAGTCACGGACCGAGCTAATGCGTATGATAACCAGCCAGTGGGTCCATCCATTCTAACAATCATGGGTGGACCCACGGGAGAATCAGTCAGAAAATCCAAAGCACATGTGCAGTTCATATGCATCACGAAACAGCCTGTCAAAGCCCTCAGAAAGGATCCACTCATTACGTTCTCTGACAGAGATTTGAAAGAGTTGAACTGGCCTCACAACCATGTTGTCGTAGTTTAATTGGTGGTGGCAAACCACTCCTTCCACAGGGTCCTAGTGGACACAGGAGCCTTCGTTGACCTCATATTCTACGAAGCCTTCACAAAACTAGGGCTTGGCACTGGGACCCTAAAGCTAGCTCCAGGACCCTTGTACGGATTTTCAGGCACACCAGCAAAGCTGGAAGGAGTTGTAGACTTGCTCGTAACCATCGGACAAGGAGCTCAGACAGCCACTACCATGGTTTCTTTTATGGTTACCAAGATCGCCTCACCCTATAATGAAATCCTTGGCTGACCTGGTCTCAATAGCTTTGGGGCGATTGTGTCCTCTAAGCACATGAAAGTCAAATTCTCCACCAGCAATGGAGTTGGGGAATGCAAGTCCAGCCAGAAGGAATCCTGGGAATGCTATGCCAACTTCATAAAATCTGTCAAGAAACCATGCTCGGGCCTAGCATGTATAGTAGCAATTGTTGATTGCTGAGATGAAAGCCTCCTGACCCGAGCCGAGCGAGTAGAACAACTGCTTATTGTCCTAATCACTGAGGCTGAGCCGTCAAAAATCATTCAGCTCAGAGCATTGCTGAGCTCCTAGCGCCGTGATGAGATTTTGTACCAAGGGCATGGAATGTTGAAAATCTCAAAATTTTTTACCAGTAGACAGTTTTATCAGTAAATTGCATTGAAATCCCATCGATTGGGTGTCAGTCTTGTAGATTTTATATTGTCAGCACCTTAGCTTTCATATCTCAGTTATTCAATTTTATTCATAGAGCGGGTTAGATTCTATTTCGAAGCAATGTATTTGTCCCAAGTGCATACCAGACATCAATATACTATGAAGCTTCTCCCATAATTTGGCTCTTCTAAGGAACAAAGACCTTAACAACTAAGGCATAAGGATGGGGCTACAGCTCAGCAGCATCAAAGATCGAGCTCCAGCTCGGTAGCATCTAAGATGGAGCTCTAGCTCGGTAGCATCTAAGACCGAGCTCAAGCTCGACACTATCAAGACTAGACCCTAGTTTGGCAGCTCAAAGACCTTAACAACTAAGGCATAAAGACTAGGCTATAGCTCGGCAGCATCTAAGACTGAGCTACAGCTCGACAACATGTAAGACCGGGTTACAGCTTGACAGCATCTAAGATCGAGCTCCAGCTCGGCAACATCTAAGATCGAGCTCAAGCTCGGCACTATCAAGACCAGTTTGGCAACTCAAAGATCTTAACAGCTAAGGAGTAAAGACCAGGCTACAGCTCGGCAACATCTAAGATCAGGATACAGCTCGGCAGCATCTAAGATCAGGCTACAGCTCGATAGCATCTAAGATCGAACTCTAGCTCGACAGCATCTAAGATCGAGCTCAGGCTCAGCACTATCAAGACTTGACCCTAGTTTGGTAACTCAAAGACCTTAACAACTAAGGCATAAAGACCAAGCTACAGATCGGAAACATCTAAGATCGGGATACAGCTCGGTAGTATCTAAGATTGAGCTCCAGCTTGACAGCATCTAAGACCGAGCTCAAGCTCAGCACTATCAAGACCAGACCCTACTTTGGCAACTCAAAGACCTTAACAGATAAGGCTTAAAGACCAAGCTCCAGCTTGGTAGCACCTAAGACCGAGCTCCAGCTCGGCACTGCCAAGACCAAACCCAGGTTGGGCACCTCAAAAGGCCGAGCCCAAGCTTGGCACCCTCTAAGACCGAGCCCAAGCTCAGTATTCTCTATGATCGAGCCCCAGCTTGACACCCCCATGGCTAAGCCCAAGCTTGGCACCTCAAGAGCTCATAAGCTAGACATGGAAGATCAATTCCAAGCTTAGCTAGGGAATGGAGCCACACTTAGGTAGCTATAGTGGTTCTTATTCTTCCAACAGTTACTTATTTCGAGCCACGCTTGAAGTACAAGAAAATAAAGAAAGAAGAACAAGAATGCTGAGAGATGAAGACATCAAAACAAATTTTTCATTCATCAAAAAAGGGGAAAAAAGCCCTCAAAATACATCGCTGTCGAAGGAGACATATACATAAAAAATATATATATACAAGGCTAATCTCAAGGGCTAATCCACGGGCCTAGCTCTTCACTTGGCTATCCTTCTAGTCGGGTCACCTCTTCACCAACGTTGATCGAGCCACCGAGCTGCACCGAAGTAGCAGGGGCGGGAACGCACTACTCATAGTCCATCAGATTGTAGCCTAGCATCTTACTCAGGATGAATCGGATGGCATCGTCCGAGCCAACCAGAAACAAAGCAATGTTAACGTCAACCAACCACTTCTGACAGGCCTAGGGGTTCAGCCACCTTGTTGGCCTCCAGCTCAGCCTGGTGTTGCCTTTCCAGCTCACCAACCCTAGCTACGAGCTCCTCCTCCTTCTTGCGAGCACCCTAAGTCTCAGATAACTCATTCTAGAGAGCATCATTCTCCTTCATCAAGTTGCTATTGGCATTGAGTTGATTAGCAACCTCCTGTTCCAGCTCTCCAGTTATCAACCTGACATCATTAGCATAGACCTCCTCAGATTGGGCCATTTTCTTCTCAACCTCTAGTTGGCCTGTGATCTTGTGTGGCTCCCCATGAAGGTGCTTTGCCTCCTCCGCCTTTGAATAAGCGACAGCCACGTCCTTGAACCGTTGAGCAACCTCGACTGAGAAACTTCACATCAAATAGACACTGTACGTTGTACGAAAGTCGAGATCGAATTTAATGCTTTAGTAGATCTATCTGAACTACTAGAGCAGGGGGCTGGTGATGAGGTAAAATATGTCCCCTTTCTTAGCATAGCTGAAGCGTGTATGCAAACCTGAACAAAAGACTGACCCGCCACCTTAGCCTTTCCTCTTGCCGAGCAGCCACCTCGGCCTCTCCTTATGCCGAGCAGCCACATTGACCTCTCCTCGTGCCGACCAACCACCTCTGCCTCTCCTTATGCTAAGCAGCCACCTCACCCTTTTCTCATGCCTCCACCGACCTATCACCTCGGCTCCACCAACCTGTCACCTCGGCTTGGCACAGTCAAGTAAGGCACCCAGAAACGTGCACACATCCACTCCTATATTCAAGAGACGTGATCCCTAATCACGGGGGCAAGACTTTATCCACTATACGTCATCAGAGGCATCCACCCCTCTCACGACTTGCACCTCCGAGATCAAAGGGGAATATTCCCAAAACATGCCCTGGAACCCAAAATATTCCCAGAATCATAGAGCCACTCCCCTTAAGGACTCTACGCCTAAACGGGACTCCCCATAAACATCCCTCCTTCTCTCTCCATCAGCAGCCTATAAATATCAAGGTAAGCCTCCATTATAGGAGATCAATCACTTCTTTTATTGGAAAAACTCTCTTGAGCATCTGCTGTGGAAAGATTTGACTTAGGCATTGGAGAATCCCCTGTTGGGTTAGCCCGGCTCTCCCCTGTCATCTCTTCTGTGTAGGTCGGCTAAAGCACCAGGGACTACAGGGAAGATCACCCTGTCAATTTTTACTGCATCACAACCCATAGGAGGACTAGGTATGAAAGGATGTAGGACAGACCATAGGGGACTAAATATGGCCAAACTGGTGGGTACCAACCGGCCAGCCAGTTTTTCCTGATAAAATGCATTTTTTGGATTTTGTGCTGTGGGACCAACACCTCTACTTTGTAAAATCCCCATTTTTCCCCTAAGTAAAGAGGCATAAATAAGGTATGAGATACATAGTTTAATAAGAGTAACCCAATGGGGAAATAATATACTAACTCAATTAAAGTCTAGTTAAATAAATGATATGTATATATATATGCATTTGATAATCTAAGGGGCTTAGCCAAATAGCCTTTTGGATTGCCTTATAAAGGAAGTATTAGGGTAGTAACTCACCTATTTGTGGGTTGTTGTTAACAGTGAAGAGAAGAGGAGAGAAAGAAGAAGGAGAAGAAGAAGAAAAGAGAAGGAAAGAAAGGAAGGAAGAAGAAGAAGTGAAGAGTGAACTTCTTCACCTCAGACAAATTCTGGACCAAGTTTGCCCTCAGGTGAGTGCATCTTACTTCAGTAAGGGTAGTTTGGTAAGGGGTAGTAGGGAATTCTATTTTACTGAATGGTTAGAGTAGGAAACCTATTCCTGCAATCCTAGGGAGCTAGGGTTTCAATAATCTTACAAATAAAAGAGAAAATTGAGTCAGAAGTGAGATCAATTATGTGGAATATGATCTCACATATAGGGTAGAGTTTTGTATAACTTCTGGAATTGATTGGAATTGAAGAATTCTAATGGGTTTTAATTAAATTCATTGTGAAATTCAGTTGCTAACTGAATTGGGTTGAAATTTCATATAAGGAAGTGATTAATGAGTGAATTCAACCCAAGGCAGTGGTTGAAATCAGGGTATATGACCCAATTCCACCTCACAGTAGACCATGAAGCAAAAGGAGGTAAGGCATAATCGAATTCTATAGAAAAAGGGTAACCGGTGGGACATGACCAGCCAGCTGGTTGTCACCCCAATATCCCATTGGTTAGAGTTCCAGAAGCTAGATAGGCTTGGTAATAGGTTAGCAACCTTTTGGATAAAGTTCATAACTTAATACATAGGTAAGCTATGAGAATATGGTCTATTACAGTAGGGTTCAATGTTTGTAATCCCATCGACCTTGAGGATTCCAAGTATGGATAGAACCCTTCTCTACCCAGATGAGGACTTATTAGTAATCCTTAATACCCAATTTCTACTATAAAGAAAGTTTGAGGAATTAGAAAAGACAGATAAGACCTATATGGGTTAGGAACGAGAATACCCCACTTAAAGTAAGTAGAAGGTAGGATTTTGCAATATATCTAATGATTAAATATCTCATGAAATAAGAAATCTAAATTGCAATGTGGAAACCTATGCAAACCAAAAAAAAAAATTCTCTAGACTTGAACATCAAGGTGGGTGGGTGCCCTGACTTACTTTATGGAGTGTTTTATTATTGAAATCTTGCATGTAACGGTTGAATTTCATATTATAAAATAAAAAATATTACTCTAGTATTAAAGTTTCAAATAATGTCAAAACCCTTTTCCCCCCTTTTTGCTTTTTGAAAATTGTTTGTACATAAGTAAGGACAAGTTGGAAAGGAGATAAAGTAACTTTTCACAAAGTTTAGTCCCACATTAGTTTTGGATGAAAGGTGTGAGGGATATATAAGAAGGATTGTTTCTTAAAGGTGCAAGCCCTTTGGAGAGGAACTCTCCCTTGTTATGTGTGTGTGGGGGTTATTGGGGTGCTTTTGAATCACGCGTGTGCATTGAGTCGAGCCGAGCCGAGCCGAGCCGAGCCGAGCCGAGCCGGGCCATGGTTGGGTTCGGATATGGGTACGGGTATGAGTATGTATCTTTTACACCATATTCAAATTTTAATTTTTGAATTTTTGAATTTCAAATTCCATAAAAGAACCCATTTACCCATGTGTTTACATGAAAGTACCTACGTACCAATACGTTAGTTTCATACACCCATTGGCATTAGACATGCACCTGTATACGTACAGACATGTACCTGTACGTATACAGACACCTTCTCTTCTATAATAAAAGAAGTCCAAAACAAGATTGCTCTCTGTTAATGTTTTAGAAACCTTATTGTAGGTAAAAGTGCTCTCTACTAATTCTGTTTACTTAGTGTTCTGTAGACAAACAACCTCTATTTTTTCCAAAAAACACTTTGTTTTCTACCTTTCATATACAGTACCAATACTGAGTATTACCTTCGTTCTTCCCTATTGCAATCTGATGAGCACATTTATGTGTGAAATCTAGGGTAGTAAAACATGCATTTTACATATTTAGAATGGAGCTACCTTGGGTTTTACTCTCTTTTTGCAGGTTTTATATTTTCAAGGCCTTAAGGACTATCGGGAGCTATATCTTCAATTTTACACGTAAAGAGGTCCTATTTCTTTCCATGGTTGCGAAGAGGATGAAATTATGAGCAAGATGGACGTGTTCAATTAAAAGTACACATTCGTTAAAGCACTAAGGGCATGGAGGGGATTTCCACATCAAGTTAGAAGCAAGCAAAATCGTGGAAGCAAGAAGAG
>NW_024869645.1:0-8629 GCF_013358625.1 Macadamia integrifolia
TTTTTATTTTTTTATTTTTAAATAATGTTTAAGTGGACCGAATAATTCGGTTTAATTAGGATTCGGTCCGAATTATTCGCGCTTTATATTCACTTTTGAAAAAATCGTGAATTTTACCGAATTTTATTTTTAATTCGGATTAGGTCAGAATTTTTGATAAAATTCGAAAAAATTCGGTTTGGCCGAATAATTCGTGAATTATTCGGCCGAATTGATAACACTGGTTGGGAATCATCGTGAAAAATATTGGTCGAACTTTCATATGTGAAATGTATAAATTTTGGTCTAACAAAACTGTTTCATGTGGTCTAGAAAATATAAGTATTTCCTTTCCTAAAGTATGCAAATATTGTAAACAGAGAATTTCAACGAAAACTACATTTTTGGTATAAGTTTGCATGATGGAAAGAAAGGATACAGTGAGGAGATGCATAGAGTATGAGGTGAGTTTTTCCTAACCTATCAAACTAAATTTCACGACTTTATCGTTTGTTGGAGCATTAGCAGAGCACCAAACTCCAGCAGTCCCAAGAACAGTGCAACTACTGAGCGTAATTCTGGCAGGCAATCCTTTTCTCTTCACAAACTCTTGCTAGTTACTTGCTATCGTCTCTGATATGTTCTTTTGAAGTTTCCTTAGAATTAAGACAAACAACTTGCAGAATTTTCTTCTTTCTTTATTAGATCATAATATGCTAAGGAGAAGAATTTCAGGAGATTGTGGATTGAGAGTGATTCAAGTACGGTGGTTGCTTCTATTCAAAATAGGAATATCCCATGGAAGTTTCAGTAGAAATGTCTTCATTTTCAAACTTATCTTGTTTCAATTTATTAGCAGATTAACCATTAGAAATGAGTTTGCAACCGGTTTGCTTGTTTATTCGCGTGCCTAATGAAATTTGCCTTTGTTGATAAAATCTTCAATTTTGTATCAAATTCAATGAGCAATGAAGCATTGAAGGGGCAAGGTCTTAACTACATAACTACATAATAGGAGTAAAATATTGAATAGGTTGTAAGACAGCCTCTATGGTCATTTCTTCTTCTCTAAATTAAACTCAGCTTGTTTTGTTTAATGAAACTCATTATTTTAGCAAGTCATTTACGGTTTAAATGGGTCGATTTTGGTGGTGTAAACAGTTTGGTTTTGACGGTGTTAATTCGGTTTGAAATCGCAAGTTAAACAGTTAAAACCAAATCAAACCAAACCATTTAATTAATCGGCATGAAAATTGAAACCAGAGGCGAATCATTTACTAAATGACACGGTTTCATTGTAAATGACTTGGTTCGATTTCAATTAATGATTTTAGTTTCATATTCACATCCTTAGGCTAGGGTTCTAAGTATTGATATTGGATCGGTCAAATCGTATTGACATTGATATCTAATCAAGGGTAAAATAAAAATTAATAATAATAATAAAAATAAAAAAAATATCTTTTTTTTTTTTTTATGAAAGTTGTAAAATCGATCGATTCAGACCGATACAGATCGATCCAGATCCCAATTCCGGAGATTTAAATCACTGGTTGGGGCTAGCTCCAACTCGCAAGTTGCTGTTCCTCCAGCTCAGATACACAATTTGAATGACCCAGTTTCATTGTGTGAACAACTGGAACTACAATGACTAGTTTTTAATAAATATGACAGTGTGGGCCAGTTAGTACAATACTGCCGGAAGATTGGCCGGGCTGGACCAGGATTGATCACATCTGGGTAAATGACTATTTACTTTTTTTTGGGTAGAAGGTAAATGACTATTTATTGAACGAGCTGGTTTTCAATAAGGAACCATAGTTAGCTAGGACGATTTAAAACAACTTATCAACTGAACGTGCCATCAATTTCTTAGGTGAAGCCCATTTAATGACTCTTCACAGGGGACCATGTGACCTAGGCCCAACAAGGCCTAATCCAGCCCATATGTACGTTTATTATACTCTCTCTCTACTTTTGGTCCTTGTGACCTGAATTTTCCTTTTTTTTTTTTTTTTTTTTTTGGGAATCACTTGCATGGTTCACTAAAATGGATTAGATTCATCCAATTCCTTCTATTTTTCCAAGTCAGAGATTTAGAAAACATTGACAAAGCTATTGCGAGAGAGAGAGAGAGATGGGCACAATCCCTGTTTCACACATAATTCCTTGGTCTATGACTATACGTTTTAGTAATCATAGTCTTTGGAAATTTGAACCTGATCAAGTGTTTATTTATTTTTTTTGGTAACAATGGGCATTCAAGCATTCGGCCTGATTAATTCTACAGGCTCATACTAATCTCACAACCGCATGGATCGGGTCATACCGGGGTCGAATGAAAACCATTCAACTGTGACTGAAAGCAGTGAAGAGCATTAAACACCCTGTGTGACATCTGAGTTTACGACTCGTACCAAATTCGTTGCTGACCAACTGCACTACCCTCTTGAATTTGATCGTGTGTTTAATAAAACATTGTTGCTTTAGTTTTTCTTCACCATCTCCAATGGTATTTCTACACTATGATTGGACTCAAGTAATGAATGTCATTATTAAATCTCGTTTCATTGTGAAAGGTCCAAAATACTTTCTTTGGTCCACTAAGGTGGTCAGGTTTCGCTGATAAAGAGATTCTCTCTCAACATAACCATATCCTCTCCTTACAGGGACTGGAGACTTTGGTGGAAAAGTGCCCCCAATCTATGGATTTGATGGATGATCAATGAGTTTAGACTTCTAGTGGTGGGGTATTTCACTAAATCTGCCCACAACCAACTGCCATATTTATTGCAGAGCTAGATATTGCTTCAATATTAATAGTTAAGGGACAATGATGAGAAAAGTGACTGACTGGGAAAATAACTGTTCTCCAACCTTTCTGGGATTGTTGAGTGTATGGAGCTTATACCTACCTCCCACAAGCAGTGATGAACAATTCAGAAAAGCCCTTTTTGTTGGCTACTGAAATTTCTCCGTACTTGAAATCAGAATTTTTTTTAATGCAGAAGCATGGAGGATGGAGGGAAGAGGGAGGAGGTCAACCTTCTTGATCTTTCAACACATAAAGGGGAAAGAAAATAGTTCAAGTGTGATATCCCAACAAGTCACTGCGTTGAAGATCTGCCACGTGGTTATGAAATCTACCGTAAATAGAAAGATACTCTAAACTAGGATTGTCAAGTAAGCTCGTCCAATTTTTAGGGTTGCACCGTGAATGCTTGTGTTAGCTACATGGGATTAGCTAAGGCAAGCATAGTACGATTAACAATCAGGTCAGTCGATCTCGGGCTCTAATCGATTTGTCATAAACAGACTATAATCGGGCATTAACTGGGTTAAAAACCTATTTAACTTTGAACGAGTTTTAAACGGATACTTTTTAAATTGGTTTCTTAAATGTGCTTGAAGATGAATACCAATAAAATGAAGCAAAGATGACATAGCAAAGAAAAATCCAATAGTTAAAATGGATTAAGCCAAAGATGGGTAAAGTAACTAAGTTACAAAGATACTCAGTCTTTAACCCATGAAACTCAAATCAATTAAACTATGCCTACAAAACCCAAGTTAACAAGTTCAAATCAATTTATACTATGCCTAAAAAAGATGAATGTTCTGATAATAATCATCACTATCTCAATTGTACATATCACTGCCTTAGCACTAAATACAAATAGTATTAAAAAAAATAATAATAATAATAATAAAAATGCATGTAGTATTAAAGGGGTTGGGCTAGGTCAGGCTTAAAGGAATTGATCAAGTCAGGCTTATAAACGTGTCAGGCCGATCGAGTGCCTGTCGGGCTAAGTGACTACACCATGTACTACCTGTTTATAAACGTGTCAGGCTTGAGCAAGCCGGGCACGTTTATTAATCAGGCCGATCTAGGTCGGGCCATAAACTTGTCGGGATTGGTCAGGCCTACCGATGCAGGTTTGGAATTGATACCCCTACCCTAAACCAATTAGACGGTCAGTAGGATTATTAAATTTTTTTTTTTTTTTTGGGTGAACTCAATTTCTCTCCATGGTTGGTGAAGAGAAAATCTCTTCATCCAGTCCATCCGGCCTTAGGAGAAAGATATTTTGGATCATGGACATCAAGGAGCGGGTTGAAAAAAGAAAATAGAACAAATTGCTTTTATTCCAACTTTTGAACCATAAGTAATGCTTTGAATTTCCAATGTACATAAGGCACTACGAAAGATAGAGGCCAGATAAACCAAACCAGGTTGCTCTTGCGAAAGGGAAATTAAGGAGTACTTGACCATAGCGCACTCTTAAGGTGAATTAAGCTTGACCCTGTTTTTGTCATTTTCATGGTATTACTACACAAAATGGGAAAATTAATTTTAACTTAAATATTTATATTAATAGTGTATATTAAATGGTCTTATAAAGGCATTTTTTGGATGTCTCCTAACACATCAAAATGACGAACTTTATCCTTTATACTTGACTGGTGTGGTGGCCACCTCAATGAAAAGATCTTAAATGTCGATCTATATATAGGGTTAAGCGAATCGCAATGGAAAGCCTTTAACAGGCATGGCCCAGCCTGGCCCGACTCCGAACATAGAAATCTCAGCCCTAGTTCAGCCTTATGGTTAAAAATATGAAAAGAACCCAACCCAGAAAAACAAAAAACGTAAGAGTTAAAAAATTATCAAGGCATTTCTTGGATTCTTCCTAACACATCAAAATGACAAACTTTATCCTTTATACTTGGCTGGTGTGGTGGCCACCTCAATGAAACGATCTTAAACATCCATCTATATATATATATATATATATATATATATATATAGGGTCAAGCCAATCACAATGGAAAGTCTTTGACAGGCCCGGCCCAGCCTAGTGGTTCAAAAAATGAAAAAAACCCAACCGAAAAAAACCCAACTAGAAAAAACAAAAAAAAATAAGGTTTAAAAAATTTTGATAATATAAAATAAGTTAGATGGAGATGCAGGGGATCGAACCCTGTACCTCTCGCATGCAAAGCGAGCGCTCTACCATTTGAGCTACATCCCCAACTTATTTGAAATAAAGATTATGTATTTTATTAAATTATTATAGATACATTAAATGTTATTTTGATCATAAAGGGAATTTTTACTGCTTTATAGAATTTAACCATGGTTTCAAGTTTCAGAATGTGATGGGAGGGGATCATTTTACACATATCTAACTATCTAATAAATTTTCTCTCAATACATTAGAGTTGATTTGGGAATTACCCTTTTTTTTCCTCTGATTTATTATAAGCTCTAAAAAAGTAGATTGAGGTGGTATGATCATGTGTAATGGAGGTCTAAGGACACCCCAGTAAAGAGAAGTACTAGTCTAATTACGATTGAAATAACCAAAAGATCTATAGATAAACTTAAAATGACCATAAGAGAATTTGCAAGGAATAACATTCATAGTTTAGGCCTAACCCTAGTCTATAGGAGGACGAGGATTTTCATGTAGTTGATCCTATTTAGCTAAATTTCTCTTTAGTTGTTAGGCTATGCCTATTTCCTCTTATTTTCATCTTTCTTTTACTTCTTTTTTATCATTTCGTCTTTTCTTCATTTCTCCTATTCGATTTGGGCTTCAACTTCTTTTACTTTATTTTGTATAGATCTTTGTAGCCAACCCCATTAATTTGAGATACAAAGACTAAAAGCCAAATTTATTGTTGTTCCATTTAATTTCGAAGACAAGACGATTTTAACTGTATATTTTCATGTTGGGTGGATCCTCTCTATTTGGAGTCGTAGGCATCATAGGAAAAGAAAGGAATTAAAATGACTACCACCCAAGCAAAGAAAGAAAAGAGTTCCACAATCTAAGGTGGGTCTTAACTGTCTTGTTACATTCATTAACTCAAAAGGGTTAGGTGCCTTTCTTGCATCATTTTGATTCACACTTACACTTGTAGAGGTCACAGCTAACAACTGACATTCTTGATCCTTAGACCCCTAGACCCCGCTCTGTTCATTTCTTATGTGCTTCATGTGAAAGGGAGAGAGGGAAGAGTCATGTCAGTGTTTCCAAGCGTCGTGGAAGGAGTGCATTAAAATTTAGATTGGGACCTGTACCGACCAATTGGGTGCGACTGTTGAAGACTCTCCAGAGCCACCCATCTCTTCTCGTGACAGGGTTGGTGAATGGAGTTGGGGGAAATCCAATTACTCCCCATCCCTAGAATTTCATGATTCCAATTGGTAATTCAACAAGTTTACCAAAATTACTATTAAACACATTTGAACATGATTCAGTGAAAAAAAAAAAGTTCAACCACATTATGGAGTGATTATTGTCTACCACAAGTCCGCACGGGTTGAAAAATCGCACAAAAATCGCCTATGGGAAGTCAGTGAATAACAGTGAACATCGAACGACTGAGATATATGCCATGACCTCTCAGCCGTTAGATCTTCACTGCCAGCCGCAGAGGATATGAGTCCCTGCCTTAAAGTCCTCCATGGGTGCATGCCTCCAGGTACCTTTGTGTGCTCCTGCATGGCCACTAGATAGCTTGTCAAGTTTAAGCATATCAAGAAGTCGCAACCAAGGTGTTCAAAAGGACACGCATCAACTAGCTACAAAATGTCCCACATCCTAAAGCACACATAATGCGCAACCTATACCCAGCCATCTTGGCACCATGCAACCACGCTCGCAGTTGTGTGCAGCATCATGCGGCCATGCCCACACCAAGGAAGGTTCAATGCAGACACGCATGCAACCGTGCACAATAGTACCAACGATCAACATCCTGAGTTTTTAGAACGGATTTTTTTTTTACAACTTTTTGTGTTTTGTATCAATAAAAAAATAATTCCTTCTTCCTAATCCTTTTATAATTTTATATTGATTTTTAATAAATCCCATAAAATATTTTATGATAAACAAACATAGCCTAACCTATAAACGTGCTCCTCCGTCAAAACATACTAATACACAAATGTGATCTTAAATCAGCTCGACCTCTTGGAGAGAGGTTAGAGAGTGATAGGTTTAAGATTTTTAGAATTGGGTTCACCCCCTTCATCACATTAACGATTGAACAGGTTCATGTTGGACCAATTTCCTTGGCATACTACCTTTTATTTATGTAAATAAAAAGTAAATTAATTTACCAAACATAAAACATTATTTATCTCCTTAGAAACTGGCCTCCGCAGTTTCTCTCCTCTGGCTTTTCTAGCCACCCACTTACACCACTTGTCATGTCTGGGCATTTGCTTTGCCAGCAGGGTAGCGCTCTTTCTCCCAAAATGGAAGAAATATCAACACAGAAAATCCCCTGGCCAAACTTTAATCTCCAGCTTAGGAATTAACTCAGTGAGCAAACTGAGCACATCCAAGCCGCCTTCACTAGGTACCACTCAATCTGCTGCGATGTTGAGTCCCTGTAACAAGCTCTGGGCTTCTGCTTCAACTTGACTTCCTGTAATTCCATAATCCATTTCGATAAAAATAAATTGTCCTTTGCATCAGATACCAAATGCCCAACCAACTTCATTACCCAGGAGCAAGCAGCAAAAACAAGGCTCAAGCCATCCAAAGATGGGCAGGGCTGGATTGCAAGGATCAATTCCCCGAATGTATCAACAACAGGAAATAACACTGGTTGATAAGTTTGATGCTGGCGAAAGAGTGAGATCAGAGATCCATTTTAAGACATTTTGAATAAGAACCCCAGGTTTGGGTTTAGAATGACAGAAAATAATCTGATTTCTATGGATTCAGATAAAATAAATGGAGATTGCTATAACACCAAACAGCCAATTACTATCCACATGAAAAGATCAGAATCAAGGACAACTGAATAGATCCATCATTGACTTGCTGAAAAGAACTCAGCTCTCAACCCTATACGCCCCGCAGCACACATTCTTTTTGAAAAACCACAAAAGAAACAAAAAAATCGATCCATTATGCTTGTGACATAAAAGTAATCACTCTCAATATTTGACTTGACATACTACTACCATATTCTGCTCAAAACCACCTGATTGCTAGCCTATCTTGCACGAGGGTCTCACACAGTAATACGAGAACATGATAATTAAAGTTTAAATAAAATGTAATAAGGTTTAATGTATCATTTCTTCCATTCTGAAATTCAAGTCAGCCTCATCCCAACTAAATTATACGAATCTTGTTTTGGCTATTTAAACCTGAAAAAGTTGCAGATAAATCACTGGATTGCATACCTCATAACTGCTATTTCCACTTCTTTTGCTGCTAGTTCCAGGTCTCAGGTTTCAATCCTCCCTTTTTCTTTCCATTCTCTTTTCCCTCTCTTTTCTGCTAAGAAGAGCTATCAACTGTTGACGAATACAGCACTGCAACTCCGGCTAACTTCCGTCCATCTTTCTTCTTGGTTACTCCACTAAGGGGGAGGGCTCTCCCAAGTCACAGCAGGACTCCTCACTAAAGCATGTAAGAACTTGTTCTCACCCAACCCCAGGCAGTTCCCACAGTTACGACTGGAAACATCTCCCATGAGAGAGTTTTACCAGTCGCACTGTGATTCACAAATGCCTCCCAAAGGGGTGATGAGATCATTTCCAACTTCACCCAAAGGATTGGTCATATATGTACTCTGGCTCCCTGCATTGTTCAATCATCTTCAATAAGAAAAAGAC
>NW_024869646.1:0-8592 GCF_013358625.1 Macadamia integrifolia
TGTTCTATGCGTGAACTATTAGGATCTCTTCCTGTTGCTAACATATGTATTTTATTAACAAAATTATATGGATTTGGTCCGAATGTTTTTAATGCTCTAAGTTCTTCTGGATATTCTACTTTATATCTTTCCCAATTTGCTTTCATTGATTCTCCTAGAAATGTTTCTAGATATTGATATAATTCATCTGTATCTAATTGTTCTTTAAAATTTAAACAATCATTTATAACTTTGCTTTTCCAAATATCAAGTACTGAGTCTAATTTTTGTGGATCATGATATCCTATATTTAATATTTTTCCCGACTCTTTATTATCTGCAAATGTGACTGGTTCTTCTATAGGTAATCTTTTTCCTCTTGGTTTATAATATTTGAAATTATCTCTTGGTTGTTCTATTTCTGTAGGTTCTAATTTCCATCTTGGTCTATTTCCCCAAGCCATGTTTGGGTTATTAGGACCATAAGGTCTTGTATTATCAAAGGTTACATCATTCATTGCTTCAATATTTTGTAATTCTTCTATATCAGATTCTAGGCTATCATTTATATCTTCAGTGATTTCCTCATTGATTAATAATCTAGGATTTATTTCACTTATCTCACTTATTTCACTAGTTCTATCAGTAGTGATTATTTTTCTTATAATAAATCTATCACCTCTATCAATTAATTTTTACGCCCAGTTCTTTTGGTATGCTAACTCAGACTGTCATTTTTAATTAAAGGGGAATTCTTAGCCCATAACTGCAAGTCTTCCAGTTCATGTAGGACGCCATGCCAACATGATTCATACCCTCACATAGGGGTTCTGCTCTCAGGGACTAAACGGCCACCTTGCCTTAACGTCCAGAGCATAAGGACCTATTCTTTTGGAATATTACTGGAGAAAACTAAGCAGTATAGTCCTAAGGCTACGTAGTCTGATTAGAAGATAGATCTTCTAGCCATTACTGAGAAGGTAAGAATAAGAATTTACAAAAATTTAAACTTCTGTCAAAAGATCCTTACATTATATCCTTAATCCTTCTTATAAGACTACTCGCACATGATTAGATTATCACATGGATAGAAAGATTAAACAAACAAAAAAGAAAAAGAGAGCTTAACTGGATCTAGCAGCCAGAATCGAGAGGCTCGACTGTAGGCTTCAGTCTGATGCTAGATGAAGAAGCTCGGATGTATATAAAAGGAAAAGAAAGAAACTTACAGGAATGATGAACTTCTTTTATTGAATTGGAGATTGTAAACTATTACAGAGAAGAACTTAAAAAAACTTCAGAGAAGAGGCCCCCCTCTAATTGAAGAGCCGATATCTATTTATAAACAAAATTTATAAATTAAATTACAGAAATTTTTGAAATCCGGAAGTCCGGATAAGTCTTCTGAGATATTTGTAGAATTGTTCTCTTTTTTCAAACTTCGGTGGCCCACCTTTTTTGGACATATCCACAAGTGTCTGGCCAGACACTCTGTTTTTCCAAAAAAGGGTCTTCTTGGTGGAGAGGTTCCTTTTTGCTGGTGAAGAGATTCTGCTTGCTATGGATATCTTCAGTCTTCTGATCTTTTGTCTTTTTGTAAATTTTCCGTAGATGCACTAGAGGATTCTGGTAGGAAATGTTTTGAAAATATATCATCAATTTTTGATTTTATATTTTCAGAACTTGTTTTTGCCATAATGAGCTTTTCATATTCTTCTTTTTTCTTGATTGATTCTTCCATCTTTTGGATTCTATCAAGAAGATTCTCATATGCTGGAGGGGTTGGGATGCTTGTTGTATCATGTTTTGAATACTGCATAATTCGCAGGGCTTCTTTTAACTCTTCAACTTCTTGTATCTTTACTGCTAACTGATGATAATATTGCTGTTCAGATTCTTTAAGAGCTTGTAACTCTGTTTTAAGCTGAGCTTCATTCTTTTGTATCTCTGCAATTCTTGAGCTTGTGGTATCACATTGGTCACAGTTGATCAATGCTTCTTTGAAACTTGTTGTATCCCTGACCTTAGATACTGGAAATCTAAGGGCTGGTGTTATAAAGAAATTAGGTCCTAGATTACGTCTTGCATAATCTAGTGCTTCTTCTAACTTATGAAATCCCTTGAACCAAGGGTGTTTGGGATAATTCTTCAATTGTTGTAATACTTCTGTCCATCTGTCATATACTCCAGGATTATGTCCTTCAATAAGAACATAATATGGATAATTTTCTTTTCTTGCTTCTTTTATCTTAGCAAATTGATAACTACAGCAATTTAAGCTAGTCATAAAATGTTCTCTTCTTTGCTTGTTATATGGATCTTTCAAGATCTTATTATAGGATACCCACAGATTATCTAGGATAATCTGTTCTTCGGTACCAACTGTATACATACTTCTGAACCTGAAAGGTTCATCTATCGGCTTCAAATAACTTCTTCCATACTGTATCCCATTGTCTGGGGCTTCTTTCATTCTTCCTTTAATTCCAATATTGCCCAAGGCTTGTTGTAGCATTTCTGCCGTCTTTCTTGTTGTATCAGGAGAGGGACTCCTTTCTGGTGTCATAGGCTTTTTGCCTTTGTCCATCTTCTTTTTATATCTCTTATATACTGTTTCTAAACTGGGGAATTGATCAGAATCAGGAGAGAAACTCCTTCTTGACTCGGATCTTTTTGATTTCTGAAAGATGTCAAAATTATGTTAATATTTTGGGCAGACATTCACGAGATAAATAATCTGCTATATGATTATCATTCCCTTTTATATGTTCAATTTTAATTTTATATCCTTTTCCTAAGATTAGTTCTCGGAAAATTAGCCATCTTCTGGTACTTACTCTTTTCTCATTAAGAGTTTTGTAAAATTTTACTATAGCTTCACAGTCTGTTCGGAGTGTGAAACTTCTTAGGATTATAAAAAAATCAAAAGCTTGTAATCCTGCTATTGCTGCTTCTATTTCACAATCAATGGGACTTAAATTTTTTCTTTTATGTATGCCAGAGGCATATCTACAAATTTGTTCTTCTGATTTATTATTATATTCAGTGGGTCGTGTTTTTAATACTGCACCCCATCCTTCTATTGATCCATCTGTTTCAATATTTTTATATTTTCTTCTGGTGTAGATATTTTTAAATTACTTAGTTTCTGTCCTATATCATCAAGTTCTCTAGTAATTTTATTGTTAATATCTATTTTTTCTAATTTCTTCAATATTTTAATTAATCCTATTATGATTAAATTATTTTGTACTATTAAAATCTGATCATGGGTTGCAGGTGGTTTATATTGGGTTAAACCCTGATTTTCTATAGATAATCCTAATGAAAAATTTTCTAATAGACCTTTTAATTCTGTTAATTCTGGTTCTAAGTTAGTCATTAAATATTTAAGATGTCTTATTCTTCTTTGTTCAGTTAATAAAATTTCTGAAATTTTTTATGTATTATTTTTATCCGGACTTCCGGATTTCAAAAATTTCTGTAATTTAATTTATAAATTTTGTTTATAAATAGATATCGGCTCTTCAATTAGAGGGGGGCCTCTTCTCTGAAGTTTTTTTAAGTTCTTCTCTGTAATAGTTTACAATCTCCAATTCAATAAAAGAAGTTCATCATTCCTGTAAGTTTCTTTCTTTTCCTTTTATATACATCCGAGCTTCTTCATCTAGCATCAGACTGAAGCCTACAGTCGAGCCTCTCGATTCTGGCTGCTAGATCCAGTTAAGCTCTCTTTTTCTTTTTTGTTTGTTTAATCTTTCTATCCATGTGATAATCTAATCATGTGCGAGTAGTCTTATAAGAAGGATTAAGGATATAATGTAAGGATCTTTTGACAGAAGTTTAAATTTTTGTAAATTCTTATTCTTACCTTCTCAGTAATGGCTAGAAGATCTATCTTCTAATCAGACTACGTAGCCTTAGGACTATACTGCTTAGTTTTCTCCAGTAATATTCCAAAAGAATAGGTCCTTATGCTCTGGACGTTAAGGCAAGGTGGCCGTTTAGTCCCTGAGAGCAGAACCCCTATGTGAGGGTATGAATCATGTTGGCATGGCGTCCTACATGAACTGGAAGACTTGCAGTTATGGGCTAAGAATTCCCCTTTAATTAAAAATGACAGTCTGAGTTAGCATACCAAAAGAACTGGGCGTAAAAACTGTGCGTGTTTCACCGGTTGATCCCCAGTGTGAGGATGTGAGTTGTACTGCTTAGTTTTCTCCAGTAATATTCCAAAAGAATAGGTCCTTATGCTCTGGACGTTAAGGCAAGGTGGCCGTTTAGTCCCTGAGAGCAGAACCCCTATGTGAGGGTATGAATCATGTTGGCATGGCGTCCTACATGAACTGGAAGACTTGCAGTTATGGGCTAAGAATTCCCCTTTAATTAAAAATGACAGTCTGAGTTAGCATACCAAAAGAACTGGGCGTAAAAACTGTGCGTGTTTCACCGGTTGATCCCCAGTGTGAGGATGTGAGTTGTATGAGCATGGCGTCTTATACAAGCTTAGATTATGTTAAAAAAAAAAAAAAAAAAAAAAAAGAAAAGGGGATCGGAGTAAGAATCTATCCTTATCTCATCAAAGATTGCCATACGGAACCAGGAGAACACCATTTCCCTGGATTTTGGCACATCTAGATCCCAAAATTTTCCCTTTTATTTAATTTTTCACTGTCAAAAGATTTTACAGACTATCCCCATATCCTTCTTCTCCCAACCTTCCCTGGTGCACCTTCCTCCTTGCCCTCTGATTAGCACATATCCTTCTGTGCTATCGACCTGAACTGAACCGGCAGTAATCCGGCCCAGAAAACCCCACTTTGGTATCAGAGCAGGTTTATAAAAAGAAATTTTAGTTTAATATCATGTTTTCAGTTTATCTGAATTATTTTTATTTCATAGAATATCTTGTAAGAGAATATAATAGAGTTTATCATTATGATTATTTCAGAATTGAATACCTTGATATCAATTCCCTATCAGGAATTGTCCAAATATATTATAAAGATTATTGTAAATCCATATTAGAATCTTCAGAAGAATTAAAGGATCTCCCAGAAGAAGTTAAAAGAATAATTTTACAAAAAAGTTATTTAAATCCAGAAGAATTAATTGAAAAATACACTACCCAAATAGATAGATATAATCATTGGCAGAATACCCATAGAAATTATTATCCCTTACTAGCCTTACCAAGAAGTTTTACAGAATGGACAGAATAGATTATTTACAATCAGAGATTTTTAAAATCAGAACAGAAGTAAATAAAATACAACAAAATTTAGACTATATAAATAGAAGTATTACTTTATTATTAAAACAAACCCAACAAGAAAACGAATCAGATAAAATGGTTATATTAGAATTATTAAAACTTTCTACAAAGATAGAACAGAAATTTTTAGAAATAACCAATCAGTTTGATGAAAGAATCAAAAATATAGAAGACTTATTAAAATTCTATAATACATAAAAATAATACATAAAAAATTTCAGAAATTTTATTAACTGAACAAAGAAGAATAAGACATCTTAAATATTTAATGACTAACTTAGAACCAGAATTAACAGAATTAAAAGGTCTATTAGAAAATTTTTCATTAGGATTATCTATAGAAAATCAGGGTTTAACCCAATATAAACCACCTGCAACCCATGATCAGATTTTAATAGTACAAAATAATTTAATCATAATAGGATTAATTAAAATATTGAAGAAATTAGAAAAAATAGATATTAACAATAAAATTACTAGAGAACTTGATGATATAGGACAGAAACTAAGTAATTTAAAAATATCTACACCAGAAGAAAATATAAAAATAATAAAAAAGACTTATAATGGAAGTTTTATGCCGGTAGAAGAACTGTTAGAAAAAGAACCTTTAAAAACTCCATATAAATTAGGATGAATAGATTTAGCCCATTCTCAGGAAGAAGTAGAACAATACAAGAACAAGATACCAGATCTCATAACACAACAGATGAAAGTATGTTTAGAAGAATACTAAGAGGAAGTGGAAGTAATAGTAATAATGAAGATATCAGATTAGAAGAAATAATTGATATTGAATCAGATATTAATAGATTCAGTACACAACAAGCCCGTATGATAAACCCAAGACAGTTATATGCACACAATAGTTTTTTAAGAGATACGAGTTTATTTTCAGGATATCAGGAAGTTACTTTGTCAGTTTCAAATGATGAAGTAGAAACTATAGATGTAATCAGTCAAGATTCAATAAAACAATTGTTATTAGTAAATAAAAGATATTTCCATTTAGGTTTATTTATAATAGGAGTAAAAGGCTTTGCCAGAAAGAAAGTAGGAACGAAAGTTCTAATCTGTATAACAGATGAAAGATGGAATCTCAAATCCCAGTTAAGACAAGCTTTAATAGCTATGACAGAAGTAGATTTGTCAAACAATAAATCATTATATTATGTAGCACCAGATTTCCAGCTCAAAATAAAAGAACTACTTAAATATATAAAAATAAAAGTTATGACAAAAGGTTATGATTCCTTTAAAGGAGATAATTTAATGTTATGCATAGGATTAATAGGAAAAGTAACAAATAACTCTACAACAAATTATAAGATATCTATTGAAGAAGTTATTGAAGGAATAGGATCAAAATATAGTAAATTATTAAAACCACCAGAAATTGACCCAATGATATTAGTAGGACAAGAATGGAATTTAAATAGAATTACAGAAGACAAGGAATCAAACATAGTTTATATACCCAGAGATAGTTTAATATACCAAGATAGTAATAATAATTATAGACTGAGATTTTTAGATTATGAAACAAGACCAGGAGCTGAAAGTAGTACAAATGATATTATAGATAATGAAGAAAGAGAAAGATTAATAAAAGAATTAGAAAACCAAACCAATAGTGAAAATGGAAGATAGGATAATAACACAGGAAGAAATAAAAATACTAAAACAATATGATAAATATAGTTTAATTAGTACATTAATATTTAAAAGAAAACTAGGTGTTAAACTCTCTAAGGAGGATAACATAAGATTAGAAAATTTGGCAATAGAGGCAAAAATAATAACTGAAGAAGAAGAATTAATTGATAGAGGTGATAGATTTATTATAAGAAAAATAATCACTACTGATAGAACTAGTGAAATAAGTGAGATAAGTGAAATAAATCCTAGATTATTAATCAATGAGGAAATCACTGAAGATATAAATGATAGCCTAGAATCTGATATAGAAGAATTACAAAATATTGAAGCAATGAATGATGTAACCTTTGATAATACAAGACCTTATGGTCCTAATAACCCAAACATGGCTTGGGGAAATAGACCAAGATGGAAATTAGAACCTACAGAAATAGAACAACCAAGAGATAATTTCAAATATTATAAACCAAGAGGAAAAAGATTACCTATAGAAGAACCAGTCACATTTGCAGATAATAAAGAGTCGGGAAAAATATTAAATATAGGATATCATGATCCACAAAAATTAGACTCAGTACTTGATATTTGGAAAAGCAAAGTTATAAATGATTGTTTAAATTTTAAAGAACAATTAGATACAGATGAATTATATCAATATCTAGAAACATTTCTAGGAGAATCAATGAAAGCAAATTGGGAAAGATATAAAGTAGAATATCCAGAAGAACTTAGAGCATTAAAAACATTCGGACCAAATCCATATAATTTTGTTAATAAAATACATATGTTAGCAACAGGAAGAGATCCTAATAGTTCACGCATAGAACAACAAACAGAAGCCTTAGCACAACTCGAAAGACTAGTACTAACAGACTATAGATATGCAAAAAGTTTTTTAAAAGAATATTATTATTTTGCAAGTATAAGTGGAAATTATTTTACACAAGCAGTAAAAGAGAAATTATTTCAAAAATTACCTGGACAATTAGGAGAAGAAATCAGACAAAAATGGCACCCTATTAATGATATTCCAGAAAATGATAACATTGGAGTTAGGATACAACATATTATCAAATGTTTAAAAGAAAAATGTATAACTATACAAATTCAACAACAATTCCAAAAAGAACAATATAATTTCTGTAAAGAGATATATGTACCTCAAATATATGGACGAGAAGGAAAAGATATCTATAAAAGAAAACAGAATATAAAAACTAGAGTACAGAAATTTCAGTATAGGCCTAGATATCAGAAAAACTATAGAAGACCACAGAAGAGATATTATCTTAGAAGATCTGATGCAAGAAGACCATTCTTAAATAAAGAGCATCATGCAAGGATGTATGATCCAGATAGAATTTATAAAAGAAAATTAAGATGTTTTATATGTGATAGAGGTTTTCTGGGCCGGATTACTGCCGGTTCAGTTCAGGTCGATAGCACAGAAGGATATGTGCTAATCAGAGGGCAAGGAGGAAGGTGCACCAGGGAAGGTTGGGAGAAGAAGGATATGGGGATAGTCTGTAAAATCTTTTGACAGTGAAAAATTAAATAAAAGGGAAAATTTTGGGATCTAGATGTGCCAAAATCCAGGGAAATGGTGTTCTCCTGGTTCCGTATGGCAATCTTTGATGAGATAAGGATAGATCCTTACTCCGATCCCCTTTTCTTTTTTT